>NW_026970508.1:0-241000 GCF_028390025.1 Pseudophryne corroboree
AGCTACCAAGTCTGAACACAAATGGACCGAATATATATCAGAGATTTAAGTAAATAAGCTACAATGTCCAAGGTACTAAACATGATATATTCTATGGGGTGTCATAAGCAAGTCATTAGAATACTTTACTACAAAAGTTGTAAAAGATATGCATTCAAAATTTGAGGAAACAAAGAGAAAATAAAGCTATTTATTGGGTTTCACTAACAAGTACATTGGAAGACTTGACTACTGTTGTTAAAAGACATGCATTACATGGTATTGAGCCACAAACCACAATGCATACTAGTAAAATAAAAACAAACTCACATGGGATTCAAACCTATGTGAGGTGTACATCAATAGTGCAAGACCAACACTCTACCAACTGAGCTACCCAGTCTGAACACAAATGAAACCAAATATATCAGAGATTTAAGTAAATAAGCTACAATGTCCAAGATACTAAACATGATATATTCTATGGGGTGTCATAAGCAAGTCATTAGAATACTTTACTACAAAAGTTGTAAAAGATATGCATTCAAAATTTGAGGAAACAAAGAGAAAACAAAGCTATCTATTGGGTTTCACTAACAAGTACATTGGAAGACTTGACTACTGTTGTTAAAAGACATGCATTACATGGTATTGAGCCACAAACCACAATGCATACTAGTAAAATAAAAATAAACTCACATGGGATTCAAACCTATGTGAGGTGTACATCGATAGTGCAAGACCAACACTCTACCAACTGAGCTACCCAGTCTAAACACAAATAAAAACAATTATATCAGAGATTTAAGTAAATAAGCTACAATGTCCAAGGTACTAAACATGATATATTCTATGGGGTGTCATAAGCAAGTCATTAGAATACTTTACTACAAAAGTTGTAAAAGATATGCATTCAAAATTTGAGGAAACAAAGAGAAAACAAAGCTATCTATTGGGTTTCACTAACAAGTACATTGGAAGATTTGACTACTGTTGTTAAAAGACATGCATTACATGGTATTGAGCCACAAACCACATTGCATACTAGTAAAATAAAAACAAACTCACATGGGATTCGAACCTATGTGAGGTGTACATCGATAGTGCAATACCAACACTCTACCAACTGAGCTACACAGTCTGAATACAAATAAATTCAATTATATCAGAGATTTAAGTAAATAAGCTACAATGTCCAAGGTACTAAACATGATATATTCTATGGGGTGTCATAAGCAAGTCATTAGAATACTTTACTACAAAAGTTGTAAAAGATATGCATTCAAAATTTGAGGAAACAAAGAGAAAACAAAGCTATCTATTGGGTTTCACTAACAAGTACATTGGAAGACATGACTACTGTTGTTAAAAGACATGCATTACATGGTATTGAGCCACAAACCACAATGCATACTAGTAAAATAAAAACAAACTCACATGGGATTCGAACCTATGTGACGTGTACATCGATAGTGCAAGTCCAACACTTTACCAACTGAGCTACCCAGTCTGAACACAAATAAAACAAAATATATCAGAAATTTAAGTAAATAAGCTACAATGTCCAAGGTACTAAACATGATATATTCTATGAGGTGTCATAAGCAAGTCATTAGAATACTTTACTACAAAAGTTGTAAAAGATATGCATTCAACATTTGAGGAAACAAAGAGAAAATAAAGCTATCTATTGGGTTTCACTAACAAGTACATTGGAAGTCTTGACTACTGTTGTTAAAAGACATGCATTACATGGTATTGAGCCACAAACCACAATGCAGACTAGTAAAATAAAACAAACTCACATGGGATTTGAACCTATGTGAGGTGTACATTGATAGTGCAAGACCAACACTCTACCAAGTGAGGTACCAAGTCTGAACACAAATGGACCGAATATATCAGAGATTTAAGTAAATAAGCTACAATGTCCAAGGTACTAAACATGATATATTCTATGGGGTGTCATAAGCAAGTCATTAGAATACTTTACTACAAAAGTTGTAAAAGATATGCATTCAAAATTTGAGGAAACAAAGAGAAAATAAAGCTATTTATTGGGTTTCACTAACAAGTACATTGGAAGACTTGACTACTGTTGTTAAAAGACATGCATTACATGGTATTGAGCCACAAACCACAATGCATACTAGTAAAATAAAACAAACTCACATGGGATTCGAACCTATGTGAGGTGTACATCAATAGTGCAAGACCAACACTCTACCAACTGAGCTACCCAGTCTGAACACAAATGCAACCAAATATATCAGAGATTTAAGTAAATAAGCTACAATGTCCAAGATAATAAACATTATATATTCTATGGGGTGTCATAAGCAAGTCATTAGAATACTTTACTACAAAAGTTGTAAAAGATATGCATTCAAAATTTGAGGAAACAAAGAGAAAACAAAGCTATCTATTGGGTTTCACTAACAAGTACATTGGAAGACTTGACTACTGTTGTTAAAAGACATGCATTACATGGTATTGAGCCACAAACCACAATGCATACTAGTAAAATAAAAACAAACGCACATGGAATTCGAACCTATGTGAGGTGTACATCGATAGTGCAAGACCAACACTCTACCAACTGAGCTACCCAGTCTGAACACAAATAAAACCAATTATATCAGAGATTTAAGTAAATAAGCTACAATGTCCAAGGTACTAAACATGATATATTCTATGGGGTGTCATAAGCAAGTCATTAGAATACTTTACTACAAAAGTTGTAAAAGATATGCATTCAAAATTTGAGGAAACAAAGAGAAAACAAAGCTATCTATTGGGTTTCAGTAACAAGTACATTGGAAGACTTGACTACTGTTGTTAAAAGACATGCATTACATGGTATTGAGCCACAAACCACAATGCATACTAGTAAAATAAAAACAAACTCACATGGGATTCGAACCTATGTGAGGTGTACATCGATAGTGCAATACCAACACTCTACCAACTGAGCTACCCAGTCTGAATACAAATAAATCCAATTATATCAGAGATTTAAGTAAATAAGCTACAATGTCCAAGGTACTAAACATGATATATTCTATGGGGTGTCATAAGCAAGTCATTAGAATACTTTACTACAAAAGTTGTAAAAGATATGCATTCAAAATTTGAGGAAACAAAGAGAAAACAAAGCTATCTATTGGGTTTCACTAACAAGTACATTGGAAGACTTGACTACTGTTGTTAAAAGACATGCATTACATGGTATTGAGCCACAAACCACAATACAGACTAGTAAAATAAAAACAAACTCACATGGGATTAGAACCTATGTGAGGTGTACATTGATAGTGCAAGACCAACACTCTACCAACTGAGCTACCAAGTCTGAACACAAATGGGATAAATATATCAGAGATTTAAGTAAATAAGCTACAATGTCCAAGGTACTAAACATGATATATTCTATGGGGTGTCATAAGCAAGTCATTAGAATACTTTACTACAAAAGTTGTAAAAGATATGCATTCAAAATTTGGGGAAACAAAGAGAAAATAAAGCTATCTATTGGGTTTCACTAACAAGTACATTGGAAGACTTGACTACTGTTGTTAAAAGACATGCATTACATGGTATTGAGCCACAAACCACAATACAGACTAGTAAAATATAAACAAACTCACATGGGATTCGAACCTATGTGAGGTGTACATTGATAGTGCAAGACCAACACTCTACCAACTGAGCTACCAAGTCTGAACACAAATGGGACAAATATATCAGAGATTTAAGTAAATAAGCTACAATGTCCAAGGTACTAAACATGATATATTCTATGGGGTGTCATAAGCAAGTCATTAGAATACTTTACTACAAAAGTTGTAAAAGATATGCATTCAAAATTTGAGGAAACAAAGAGAAAACAAAGCTATCTATTGGGTTTCACTAACAAGTACATTGGAAGACTTGACTACTGTTGTTAAAAGACATGCATTACATGGTATTGAGCCACAAACCACAATGCATACTAGTAAAATAAAAACAAACTCACATGGGATTCGAACCTATGTGAGGTGTACATCGACAGTGCAAGTCCAACACTTTACCAACTGAGCTACCCAGTCTGAACACAAATAAAACAAAATATATCAGAAATTTAAGTAAATAAGCTACAATGTCCAAGGTACTAAACATGATATATTCTATGAGGTGTCATAAGCAAGTCATTAGAATACTTTACTACAAAAGTTGTAAAAGATATGCATTCAAAATTTGAGGAAACAAAGAGAAAATAAAGCTATCTATTGGGTTTCACTAACAAGTACATTGGAAGTCTTGACTACTGTTGTTAAAAGACATGCATTACATGGTATTGAGCCACAAACCACAATGCAGACTAGTAAAATAAAAACAAACTCACATGGGATTCAAACCTATGTGAGGTGTACATCAATAGCGCAAGACCAACACTCTGCCAAGTGAGCTACCAAGTCTGAACACAAATGGACCGAATATATCAGAGATTTAAGTAAATAAGCTACAATGTCCAAGGTACTAAACATGATATATTCTATGGGGTGTCATAAGCAAGTCATTAGAATACTTTACTACAAAAGTTGTAAAAGATATGCATTCAAAATTTGAGGAAACAAAGAGAAAATAAAGCTATTTATTGGGTTTCACTAACAAGTACATTGGAAGACTTGACTACTGTTGTTAAAAGACATGCATTACATGGTATTGAGCCACAAACCACAATGCATACTAGTAAAATAAAAACAAACTCACATGGGATTCGAACCTATGTGAGGTGTACATCAATAGTGCAAGACCAACACTCTACCAACTGAGCTACCCAGTCTGAACACAAATGAAACCAAATATATCAGAGATTTAAGTAAATAAGCTACAATGTCCAAGATACTAAACATTATATATTCTATGGGGTGTCATAAGCAAGTCATTAGAATACTTTACTACAAAAGTTGTAAAAGATATGCATTCAAAATTTGAGGAAACAAAGAGAAAACAAAGCTATCTATTGGGTTTCACTAACAAGTACATTGGAAGACTTGACTACTGTTGTTAAAAGACATGCATTACATGGTATTGAGCCACAAACCACAATGCATACTAGTAAAATAAAAACAAACTCACATGGGATTCGAACCTATGTGAGGTGTACATCGATAGTGCAAGACCAACACTCTACCAACTGAGCTACCCAGTCTGAACACAAATAAAACCAATTATATCAGAGATTTAAGTAAATAAGCTACAATGTCCAAGGTACTAAACATGATATATTCTATGGGGTGTCATAAGCAAGTCATTAGAATACTTTACTACAAAAGTTGTAAAAGATATGCATTCAAAATTTGAGGAAACAAAGAGAAAACAAAGCTATCTATTGGGTTTCACTAACAAGTACATTGGAAGACTTGACTACTGTTGTTAAAAGACATGCATTACATGGTATTGAGCCACAAACCACAATGCATACTAGTAAAATAAAAACGAACTCACATGGGATTCGAACCTATGTGAGGTGTACATCGATAGTGCAATACCAACACTCTACCAACTGAGCTACCCAGTCTGAATACAAATAAATCCAATTATATCAGAGATTTAAGTAAATAAGCTACAATGTCCAAGGTACTAAACATGATATATTCTATGGGGTGTCATAAGCAAGTCATTAGAATACTTTACTACAAAAGTTGTAAAAGATATGCATTCAAAATTTGAGGAAACAAAGAGAAAACAAAGCTATCTATTGGGTTTCACTAACAAGTACATTGGAAGACTTGACTCCTGTTGTTAAAAGACATGCATTACATGGTATTGAGCCACAAACCACAATGCAGACTAGTAAAATAAAAACAAACTCACATGGGATTCAAACCTATGTGAGGTGTACATCGATAGTTCAAGACCAACACTCTACCAACTGAGCTACTCAGTCTGAACACAAATGAAATAAAATATATCAGAGATTTAAGTAAATAAGCTACAATGTCCAAGGTACTAAACATGATATATTCTATGAGGTGTCATAAGCAAGTCATTAGAACACTTTACTACAAAAGTTGTAAAAGATATGCATTCAAAATTTGAGGAAACAAAGAGAAAATAAAGCTATCTATTGTGTTTCACTAACAAGTACATTGGAAGACTTGACTACTGTTGTTAAAAGACATGCATTACATGGTATTGAGCCACAAACCACAATACAGACTAGTAAAATAAAAACAAACTCACATGGGATTAGAACCTATGTGAGGTGTACATTGATAGTGCAAGACCAACACTCTACCAACTGAGCTACCAAGTCTGAACACAAATGGGATAAATATATCAGAGATTTAAGTAAATAAGCTACAATGTCCAAGGTACTAAACATGATATATTCTATGGGGTGTCATAAGCAAGTCATTAGAATACTTTACTACAAAAGTTGTAAAAGATATGCATTCAAAATTTGGGGAAACAAAGAGAAAATAAAGCTATCTATTGGGTTTCACTAACAAGTACATTGGAAGACTTGACTACTGTTGTTAAAAGACATGCATTACATGGTATTGAGCCACAAACCACAATACAGACAAGTAAAATAAAAACAAACTCACATGGGATTCGAACCTATGTGAGGTGTACATTGATAGTGCAAGACCAACACTCTACCAACTGAGCTACCAAGTCTGAACACAAATGGGACAAATATATCAGAGATTTAAGTAAATAAGCTACAATGTCCAAGGTACTAAACATGATATATTCTATGGGGTGTCATAAGCAAGTCATTAGAATACTTTACTACAAAAGTTGTAAAAGATATGCATTCAAAATTTGAGGAAACAAAGAGAAAACAAAGCTATCTATTGGGTTTCACTAACAAGTACATTGGAAGACTTGACTACTGTTGTTAAAAGACATGCATTACATGGTATTGAGCCACAAACCACAATGCATACTAGTAAAATAAAAACAAACTCACATGGGATTCGAACCTATGTGAGGTGTACATCGATAGTGCAAGTCCAACACTTTACCAACTGAGCTACCCAGTCTGAACACAAATTAAACAAAATATATCAGAAATTTAAGTAAATAAGCTACAATGTCCAAGGTACTAAACATGATATATTCTATGAGGTGTCATAAGCAAGTCATTATAATACTTTACTACAAAAGTTGTAAAAGATATGCATTCAAAATTTGAGGAAACAAAGAGAAAATAAAGCTATCTATTGGGTTTCACTAACAAGTACATTGGAAGTCTTGACTACTGTTGTTAAAAGACATGCATTACATGGTATTGAGCCACAAACCACAATGCAGACTAGTAAAATAAAAACAAACTCACATGGGATTCAAACCTATGTGAGGTGTACATCAATAGCGCAAGACCAACACTCTACCAAGTGAGCTACCAAGTCTGAACACAAATGGACCGAATATATCAGAGATTTAAGTAAATAAGCTACAATGTCCAAGGTACTAAACATGATATATTCTATGGGGTGTCATAAGCAAGTCATTAGAATACTTTACTACAAAAGTTGTAAAAGATATGCATTCAAAATTTGAGGAAACAAAGAGAAAATAAAGCTATTTATTGGGTTTCACTAACAAGTACATTGGAAGACTTGACTACTGTTGTTAAAAGACATGCATTACATGGTATTGAGCCACAAACCACAATGCATACTAGTAAAATAAAAACAAACTCACATGGGATTCGAACCTATGTGAGGTGTACATCGATAGTGCAAGACCAACACTCTACCAACTGAGCTACCCAGTCCGAACACAAATGAAACAAAATATATCAGAAATTTAAGTAAATAAGCTACAATGTCCAAGGTACTAAACATGATATATTCTATGTGGTGTCATAAGCAAGTCATTAGAATACTTTACTACAAAAGTTGTAAAAGATATGCATTCAAAATTTGAGGAAACAAAGATAAAATAAAGCTATCTACTGGGTTTCACTAACAAGTACATTGGAAGACTTGACTACTGTTGTTAAAAGACATGCATTACATGGTATTGAGCCACAAACCACAATGCATACTAGTAAAATAAAAACAAACTCACATGGGTTTCGAACCTACGTGAGGTGTACATCGATAGTGCAAGACCAACACTCTACCAACTGAGCTACCAAGTCTGAACACAAATAAAACCAATTATATCAGAGATTTAAGTAAATAAGCTACAATGTCCAAGGTACTAAACATGATATATTCTATGGGGTGTCATAAGCAAGTCATTAGAATACTTTACTACAAAAGTTGTAAAAGATATGCATTCAAAATTTGAGGAAACAAAGAGAAAACAAAGCTATCTATTGGGTTTCACTAACAAGTACATTGGAAGAATTGACTACTGTTGTTAAAAGACATGCATTACATGGTATTGAGCCACAAACCACAATGCATACTAGTAAAATAAAAACAAACTCACATGGGATTCGAACTTATGTGAGGTGTACATCGATAGTGCAAGACCAACACTCTACCAACTGAGCTACCCAGTCCGAACACAAATGAACAAAATATATCAGAAATTTAAGTAAATAAGCTACAATGTCCAAGGTACTAAACATGATATATTCTATGGGGTGTCATATTCAAGTCATTAGAATACTTTACTACAAAAGTTGTAAAAGATATGCATTCAAAATTTGAGGAAACAAAGATAAAATAAAGCTATCTATTGGGTTTCACTAACAAGTACATTGGAAGACTTGACTACTGTTGTTAAGACATGCATTACATGGTATTGAGCCACAAACCACAATGCATACTAGTAAAATAAAAACAAACTTACATGAGATTCGAACCTATGTGAAGTGTACATCGATAGTGCAAGACCAACACTCTACCAACTAAACTACCCAGTCCGAACACAAATGAAACAAAATATATCAGAAATTTAAGTAAATAAGCTACAATGTCCAAGGTACTAAACATGATATATTCTATGGGGTGTCATAAGCAAGTCATTAGAATACTTTACTACAAAAGTTGTAAAAGATATGCATTCAAAATTTGAGGAAACAAAGAGAAAACAAAGCTATCTATTGGGTTTCACTAACAAGTACATTGGAAGACTTGACTACTGTTGTTAAAAGACATGCATTACATGGTATTGAGCCACAAACCACAATGCATACTAGTAAAATAAAAACAAACTCACATGGGATTCGAACCTATGTGAGGTGTACATCGATAGTGCAAAACCAACACTCTACCAACTGAGCTACCCAGTCTGAACACAAATGAAACCAAATATATCAGAGATTTAAGTAAATAATCTACAATGTCCAAGGTACTAAACATGATATATTCTATCTGGTGTCATAAGCAAGTCATTAGAATACTTTACTACAAAAGTTGTAAAAGATATGCATTCAAAATTTGAGGAAACAAAGAGAAAACAAAGCTATCTATTGGGTTTCACTAACAAGTACATTGGAAGACTTGACTACTGTTGTTAAAAGACATGCATTACATGGTATTGAGCCACAAACCACAATGCAGACTAGTAAAATAAAAACAAACTCACATGGGATTCGAACCTATCTGAGGTGTACATCGATAGTGCAAGAGTAACACTCTACCAAGTGAGCTACCAAGTCTGAACACAAATGGGAGAAATATATCAGAGATTTAAGTAAATAAGCTACAATGTCCACGGTACTAAACATTATATATTCTATGGGGTGTCATAAGCAAGTCATTAGAATACTTTACTACAAAAGTTGTAAAAGATATGCATTCAAAATTTGAGGAAACAAAGAGAAAAAAAAGCTATCTATTGGGTTTCACTAACAAGTACATTGGAAGACTTGACTACTGTTGTTAAAAGACATGCATTACATGGTATTGAGCCACAAACCACAATGCAGACTAGTAAAATAAAAACAAACTCACATGGGATTCAAACCTATGTGAGGTGTACATCGATAGTTCAAGACCAACACTCTACCAACTGAGCTACCCAGTCTGAACACAAATGAAATAAAATATATCAGAGATTTAAGTAAATAAGCTACAATGTCCAAGGTACTAAACATGATATATTCTATGAGGTGTCATAAGCAAGTCATTAGAACACTTTACTACAAAAGTTGTAAAAGATATGCATTCAAAATTTGAGGAAACAAAGAGAAAATAAAGCTATCTATTGTGTTTCACTAACAAGTACATTGGAAGACTTGACTACTGTTGTTAAAAGACATGCATTACATGGTATTGAGCCACAAACCACAATACAGACTAGTAAAATAAAAACAAACTCACATGGGATTAGAACCTATGTGAGGTGTACATTGATAGTGCAAGACCAACACTCTACCAACTGAGCTACCAAGTCTGAACACAAATGGGATAAATATATCAGAGATTTAAGTAAATAAGCTACAATGTCCAAGGTACTAAACATGATATATTCTATGGGGTGTCATAAGCAAGTCATTAGAATACTTTACTACAAAAGTTGTAAAAGATATGCATTCAAAATTTGGGGAAACAAAGAGAAAATAAAGCTATCTATTGGGTTTCACTAACAAGTACATTGGAAGACTTGACTACTGTTGTTAAAAGACATGCATTACATGGTATTGAGCCACAAACCACAATACAGACAAGTAAAATAAAAACAAACTCACATGGGATTCGAACCTATGTGAGGGGTACATTGATAGTGCAAGACCAACACTCTACCAACTGAGCTACCAAGTCTGAACACAAATGGGACAAATATATCAGAGATTTAAGTAAATAAGCTACAATGTCCAAGGTACTAAACATGATATATTCTATGGGGTGTCATAAGCAAGTCATTAGAATACTTTACTACAAAAGTTGTAAAAGATATGCATTCAAAATTTGAGGAAACAAAGAGAAAACAAAGCTATCTATTGGGTTTCACTAACAAGTACATTGGAAGACTTGACTACTGTTGTTAAAAGACATGCATTACATGGTATTGAGCCACAAACCACAATGCATACTAGTAAAATAAAAACAAACTCACATGGGATTCGAACCTATGTGAGGTGTACATCGATAGTGCAAGTCCAACACTTTACCAACTCAGCTACCCAGTCTGAACACAAATAAAACAAAATATATCAGAAATTTAAGTAAATAAGCTACAATGTCCAAGGTACTAAACATGATATATTCTATGAGGTGTCATAAGCAAGTCATTATAATACTTTACTACAAAAGTTGTAAAATATATGCATTCAAAATTTGAGGAAACAAAGAGAAAATAAAGCTATCTATTGGGTTTCACTAACAAGTACATTGGAAGTCTTGACTACTGTTGTTAAAAGACATGCATTACATGGTATTGAGCCACAAACCACAATGCAGACTAGTAAAATAAAAACAAACTCACATGGGATTCAAACCTATGTGAGGTGTACATCAATAGCGCAAGACCAACACTCTACCAAGTGAGCTACCAAGTCTGAACACAAATGGACCGAATATATCAGAGATTTAAGTAAATAAGCTACAATGTCCAAGGTACTAAACATGATATATTCTATGGGGTGTCATAAGCAAGTCATTAGAATACTTTACTACAAAAGTTGTAAAAGATATGCATTCAAAATTTGAGGAAACAAAGAGAAAATAAAGCTATTTATTGGGTTTCACTAACAAGTACATTGGAAGACTTGACTACTGTTGTTAAAAGACATGCATTACATGGTATTGAGCCACAAACCACAATGCATACTAGTAAAATAAAAACAAACTCACATGGGATTCGAACCTATGTGAGGTGTACATCGATAGTGCAAGACCAACACTCTACCAACTGAGCTACCCAGTCCGAACACAAATGAAACAAAATATATCAGAAATTTAAGTAAATAAGCTACAATGTCCAAGGTACTAAACATGATATATTCTATGTGGTGTCATAAGCAAGTCATTAGAATACTTTACTACAAAAGTTGTAAAAGATATGCATTCAAAATTTGAGGAAACAAAGATAAAATAAAGCTATCTACTGGGTTTCACTAACAAGTACATTGGAAGACTTGACTACTGTTGTTAAAAGACATGCATTACATGGTATTGAGCCACAAACCACAATGCATACTAGTAAAATAAAAACAAACTCACATGGGTTTCGAACCTACGTGAGGTGTACATCGATAGTGCAAGACCAACACTCTACCAACTGAGCTACCAAGTCTGAACACAAATAAAACCAATTATATCAGAGATTTAAGTAAATAAGCTACAATGTCCAAGGTACTAAACATGATATATTCTATGGGGTGTCATAAGCAAGTCATTAGAATACTTTACTACAAAAGTTGTAAAAGATATGCATTCAAAATTTGAGGAAACAAAGAGAAAACAAAGCTATCTATTGGGTTTCACTAACAAGTACATTGGAAGAATTGACTACTGTTGTTAAAAGACATGCATTACATGGTATTGAGCCACAAACCACAATGCATACTAGTAAAATAAAAACAAACTCACATGGGATTCGAACTTATGTGAGGTGTACATCGATAGTGCAAGACCAACACTCTACCAACTGAGCTACCCAGTCCGAACACAAATGAAACAAAATATATCAGAAATTTAAGTAAATAAGCTACAATGTCCAAGGTACTAAACATGATATATTCTATGGGGTGTCATATTCAAGTCATTAGAATACTTTACTACAAAAGTTGTAAAAGATATGCATTCAAAATTTGAGGAAACAAAGATAAAATAAAGCTATCTATTGGGTTTCACTAACAAGTACATTGGAAGACTTGACTACTGTTGTTAAAAGACATGCATTACATGGTATTGAGCCACAAACCACAATGCATACTAGTAAAATAAAAACAAACTTACATGAGATTCGAACCTATGTGAAGTGTACATCGATAGTGCAAGACCAACACTCTACCAACTAAACTACCCAGTCCGAACACAAATGAAACAAAATATATCAGAAATTTAAGTAAATAAGCTACAATGTCCAAGGTACTAAACATGATATATTCTATGGGGTGTCATAAGCAAGTCATTAGAATACTTTACTACAAAAGTTGTAAAAGATATGCATTCAAAATTTGAGGAAACAAAGAGAAAACAAAGCTATCTATTGGGTTTCACTAACAAGTACATTGGAAGACTTGACTACTGTTGTTAAAAGACATGCATTACATGGTATTGAGCCACAAACCACAATGCATACTAGTAAAATAAAAACAAACTCACATGGGATTCGAACCTATGTGAGGTGTACATCGATAGTGCAAAACCAACACTCTACCAACTGAGCTACCCAGTCTGAACACAAATGAAACCAAATATATCAGAGATTTAAGTAAATAATCTACAATGTCCAAGGTACTAAACATGATATATTCTATCTGGTGTCATAAGCAAGTCATTAGAATACTTTACTACAAAAGTTGTAAAAGATATGCATTCAAAATTTGAGGAAACAAAGAGAAAACAAAGCTATCTATTGGGTTTCACTAACAAGTACATTGGAAGACTTGACTACTGTTGTTAAAAGACATGCATTACATGGTATTGAGCCACAAACCACAATGCAGACTAGTAAAATAAAAACAAACTCACATGGGATTCGAACCTATCTGAGGTGTACATCGATAGTGCAAGAGTAACACTCTACCAAGTGAGCTACCAAGTCTGAACACAAATGGGAGAAATATATCAGAGATTTAAGTAAATAAGCTACAATGTCCACGGTACTAAACATTATATATTCTATGGGGTGTCATAAGCAAGTCATTAGAATACTTTACTACAAAAGTTGTAAAAGATATGCATTCAAAATTTGAGGAAACAAAGAGAAAAAAAAGCTATCTATTGGGTTTCACTAACAAGTACATTGGAAGACTTGACTACTGTTGTTAAAAGACATGCATTACATGGTATTGAGCCACAAACCACAATGCATACTAGTCAAATAAAAACAAACTCACATGGGATTCGAACCTATGTGAGATGTACATCAATAGTGCAAGACCAACACTCTACCAACTGAGCTACCCAGTCCGAACACAAATGAAGCAAAATATATCAGAGATTTAAGTAAATAAGCTACAATGTCCAAAATACTAAACATGATATATTCTATGGGGTGTCATAAGCAAGTCATTAGAATACTTTACTACAAAAGTTGTAAAAGATATGCATTCAAAATTCGAGGAAACAAAGAGAAAACAAAGCTATCTATTGGGTTTCACTAACAAGTACATTGGAAGACTTGACTACTGTTGTTAAAAGACATGCATTACATGGTATTGAGCCACAAACCACAATGCATACTAATAAAATAAAAACAAACTAACATGGGATTCGAACCTATGTGAGGTGTACATCGATAGTGCAAGACCAATACTCTACCAACTGAGCTACCCAGTCTGAACACAAATAAAAGCAATTATATCAGAGATTTAAGTAAATAAGCTACAATGTCCAAGGTACTAAACATGATATATTCTATGGGGTGTCATAAGCAAGTCATTAGAATACTTTACTACAAAAGTTGTAAAAGATATGCATTCAAAATTTGAGGAAACAAAGAGAAAACAAAGCTATCTATTGGGTTTCACTAACAAGTACATTGGAAGAATTGACTACTGTTGTTAAAAGACATGCATTACATGGTATTGAGCCACAAACCACAATGCATACTAGTAAAATAAAAACAAACTCACATGGGATTCGAACCTATGTGAGGTGTACATCGATAGTGCAAGACCAACACTCTACCAACTGAGCTACCCAGTCTGAACACAAATTAAACAAAATATATCAGAAATTTAAGTAAATAAGCTACAATGTCCAAGGTACTAAACATGATATATTCTATGGGGTGTCATAAGCAAGTCATTAGAATACTTTACTACAAAAGTTGTAAAAGATATGCATTCAAAATTTGAGGAAACAAAGAGAAAACAAAGCTATCTATTGGGTTTCACTAACAAGTACATTGGAAGACTTGACTACTGTTGTTAAAAGACATGCATTACATGGTATTGAGCCACAAACCACAATGCATACTAGTAAAATAAAAACAAACTCACATGGGATTCGAACCTATGTGAGGTGTACATCGATAGTGCAAGTCCAACACTTTACCAACTCAGCTACCCAGTCTGAACACAAATAAAACAAAATATATCAGAAATTTAAGTAAATAAGCTACAATGTCCAAGGTACTAAACATGATATATTCTATGAGGTGTCATAAGCAAGTCATTATAATACTTTACTACAAAAGTTGTAAAATATATGCATTCAAAATTTGAGGAAACAAAGAGAAAATAAAGCTATCTATTGGGTTTCACTAACAAGTACATTGGAAGTCTTGACTACTGTTGTTAAAAGACATGCATTACATGGTATTGAGCCACAAACCACAATGCAGACTAGTAAAATAAAAACAAACTCACATGGGATTCAAACCTATGTGAGGTGTACATCAATAGCGCAAGACCAACACTCTACCAAGTGAGCTACCAAGTCTGAACACAAATGGACCGAATATATCAGAGATTTAAGTAAATAAGCTACAATGTCCAAGGTACTAAACATGATATATTCTATGGGGTGTCATAAGCAAGTCATTAGAATACTTTACTACAAAAGTTGTAAAAGATATGCATTCAAAATTTGAGGAAACAAAGAGAAAATAAAGCTATTTATTGGGTTTCACTAACAAGTACATTGGAAGACTTGACTACTGTTGTTAAAAGACATGCATTACATGGTATTGAGCCACAAACCACAATGCATACTAGTAAAATAAAAACAAACTCACATGGGATTCGAACCTATGTGAGGTGTACATCGATAGTGCAAGACCAACACTCTACCAACTGAGCTACCCAGTCCGAACACAAATGAAACAAAATATATCAGAAATTTAAGTAAATAAGCTACAATGTCCAAGGTACTAAACATGATATATTCTATGTGGTGTCATAAGCAAGTCATTAGAATACTTTACTACAAAAGTTGTAAAAGATATGCATTCAAAATTTGAGGAAACAAAGATAAAATAAAGCTATCTACTGGGTTTCACTAACAAGTACATTGGAAGACTTGACTACTGTTGTTAAAAGACATGCATTACATGGTATTGAGCCACAAACCACAATGCATACTAGTAAAATAAAAACAAACTCACATGGGTTTCGAACCTACGTGAGGTGTACATCGATAGTGCAAGACCAACACTCTACCAACTGAGCTACCAAGTCTGAACACAAATAAAACCAATTATATCAGAGATTTAAGTAAATAAGCTACAATGTCCAAGGTACTAAACATGATATATTCTATGGGGTGTCATAAGCAAGTCATTAGAATACTTTACTACAAAAGTTGTAAAAGATATGCATTCAAAATTTGAGGAAACAAAGAGAAAACAAAGCTATCTATTGGGTTTCACTAACAAGTACATTGGAAGAATTGACTACTGTTGTTAAAGGACATGCATTACATGGTATTGAGCCACAAACCACAATGCATACTAGTAAAATAAAAACAAACTCACATGGGATTCGAACTTATGTGAGGTGTACATCGATAGTGCAAGACCAACACTCTACCAACTGAGCTACCCAGTCCGAACACAAATGAAACAAAATATATCAGAAATTTAAGTAAATAAGCTACAATGTCCAAGGTACTAAACATGATATATTCTATGGGGTGTCATATTCAAGTCATTAGAATACTTTACTACAAAAGTTGTAAAAGATATGCATTCAAAATTTGAGGAAACAAAGATAAAATAAAGCTATCTATTGGGTTTCACTAACAAGTACATTGGAAGACTTGACTACTGTTGTTAAAAGACATGCATTACATGGTATTGAGCCACAAACCACAATGCATACTAGTAAAATAAAAACAAACTTACATGAGATTCGAACCTATGTGAAGTGTACATCGATAGTGCAAGACCAACACTCTACCAACTAAACTACCCAGTCCGAACACAAATGAAACAAAATATATCAGAAATTTAAGTAAATAAGCTACAATGTCCAAGGTACTAAACATGATATATTCTATGGGGTGTCATAAGCAAGTCATTAGAATACTTTACTACAAAAGTTGTAAAAGATATGCATTCAAAATTTGAGGAAACAAAGAGAAAACAAAGCTATCTATTGGGTTTCACTAACAAGTACATTGGAAGACTTGACTACTGTTGTTAAAAGACATGCATTACATGGTATTGAGCCACAAACCACAATGCATACTAGTAAAATAAAAACAAACTCACATGGGATTCGAACCTATGTGAGGTGTACATCGATAGTGCAAAACCAACACTCTACCAACTGAGCTACCCAGTCTGAACACAAATGAAACCAAATATATCAGAGATTTAAGTAAATAATCTACAATGTCCAAGGTACTAAACATGATATATTCTATCTGGTGTCATAAGCAAGTCATTAGAATACTTTACTACAAAAGTTGTAAAAGATATGCATTCAAAATTTGAGGAAACAAAGAGAAAACAAAGCTATCTATTGGGTTTCACTAACAAGTACATTGGAAGACTTGACTACTGTTGTTAAAAGACATGCATTACATGGTATTGAGCCACAAACCACAATGCAGACTAGTAAAATAAAAACAAACTCACATGGGATTCGAACCTATCTGAGGTGTACATCGATAGTGCAAGAGTAACACTCTACCAAGTGAGCTACCAAGTCTGAACACAAATGGGAGAAATATATCAGAGATTTAAGTAAATAAGCTACAATGTCCACGGTACTAAACATTATATATTCTATGGGGTGTCATAAGCAAGTCATTAGAATACTTTACTACAAAAGTTGTAAAAGATATGCATTCAAAATTTGAGGAAACAAAGAGAAAAAAAAGCTATCTATTGGGTTTCACTAACAAGTACATTGGAAGACTTGACTACTGTTGTTAAAAGACATGCATTACATGGTATTGAGCCACAAACCACAATGCATACTAGTCAAATAAAAACAAACTCACATGGGATTCGAACCTATGTGAGATGTACATCAATAGTGCAAGACCAACACTCTACCAACTGAGCTACCCAGTCCGAACACAAATGAAGCAAAATATATCAGAGATTTAAGTAAATAAGCTACAATGTCCAAAATACTAAACATGATATATTCTATGGGGTGTCATAAGCAAGTCATTAGAATACTTTACTACAAAAGTTGTAAAAGATATGCATTCAAAATTCGAGGAAACAAAGAGAAAACAAAGCTATCTATTGGGTTTCACTAACAAGTACATTGGAAGACTTGACTACTGTTGTTAAAAGACATGCATTACATGGTATTGAGCCACAAACCACAATGCATACTAATAAAATAAAAACAAACTAACATGGGATTCGAACCTATGTGAGGTGTACATCGATAGTGCAAGACCAATACTCTACCAACTGAGCTACCCAGTCTGAACACAAATAAAAGCAATTATATCAGAGATTTAAGTAAATAAGCTACAATGTCCAAGGTACTAAACATGATATATTCTATGGGGTGTCATAAGCAAGTCATTAGAATACTTTACTACAAAAGTTGTAAAAGATATGCATTCAAAATTTGAGGAAACAAAGAGAAAACAAAGCTATCTATTGGGTTTCACTAACAAGTACATTGGAAGAATTGACTATTGTTGTTAAAAGACATGCATTACATGGTATTGAGCCACAAACCACAATGCATACTAGTAAAATAAAAACAAACTCACATGGGATTCGAACCTATGTGAGGTGTACATCGATAGTGCAAGACCAACACTCTACCAACTGAGCTACCCAGTCTGAACACAAATTAAACAAAATATATCAGAAATTTAAGTAAATAAGCTACAATGTCCAAGGTACTAAACATGATATATTCTATGGGGTGTCATAAGCAAGTCATTAGAATACTTTACTACAAAAGTTGTAAAAGATATGCATTCAAAATTTGAGGAAACAAAGATAAAATAAAGCTATCTACTGGGTTTCACTAACAAGTACATTGGAAGACTTGACTACTGTTGTTAAAAGACATGCATTACATGGTATTGAGCCACAAACCACAATGCATACTAGTAAAATAAAAACAAGCTCACATGGGTTTCGAACCTACGTGAGGTGTACATCGATAGTGCAAGACCAACACTCTACCAACTGAGCTACCCAGTCTGAACACAAATAAAACCAATTATATCAGAGATTTAAGTAAATAAGCTACAATGTCCAAGGTACTAAACATGATATATTCTATGGGGTGTCATAAGCAAGTCATTAGAATACTTTACTACAAAAGTTGTAAAAGATATGCATTCAAAATTTGAGGAAACAAAGAGAAAACAAAGCTATCTATTAGGTTTCACTAACAAGTACATTGGAAGAATTGACTACTGTTGTTAAAAGACATGCATTACATGGTATTGAGCCACAAACCACAATGCATACTAGTAAAATAAAAACAAACTCACATGGGATTCGAACTTATGTGAGGTGTACATCGATAGTGCAAGACCAACACTCTACCAACTGAGCTACCCAGTCCGAACACAAATGAATCAAAATATATCAGAAATTTAAGTAAATAAGCTACAATATCCAAGGTACTAAACATGATATATTCTATGGGGTGTCATATTCAAGTCATTAGAATACTTTACTACAAAAGTTTTAAAAGATATGCATTCAAAATTTGAGGAAACAAAGATAAAATAAAGCTATCTATTGGGTTTCACTAACAAGTACATTGGAAGACTTGACTACTGTTGTTAAAAGACATGCATTACATGGTATTGAGCCACAAACCACAATGCAGACTAGTAAAATAAAAAGAAACTCACATGGGATTCGAACCTATGTGAGGTGTACATCGATAGTGCAAGACCAACACTTTACCAACTGAGCTACCCAGTCTGAACACAAATGAAACCAAATATATCAGAGATTTAAGTAAATAAGCTACAATGTCCAAGGTACTAAACATGATATATTCTATGTGGTGTCATAAGCAAGTCATTAGAATACTTTACTACAAAAGTTGTAAAAGATATGCATTCAAAATTTGAGGAAACAAAGAGAAAATAAAGCTATCTATTGTGTTTCACTAACAAGTACATTGGAAGACTTGACTACTGTTGTTAAAAGACATGCATTACATGGTATTGAGCCACAAACCACAATGCAGACTAGTAAAATAAAAACAAACTCACATGGGATTCAAACCTATGTGAGGTGTACATTGATAGTGCAAGAACAACACCCTACCTACTGAGCTACCCAGTCTAAATACAAATGACACAAAATATATCAGAGATTTAAGTAAATAAGCTACAATGTCCAAGGTACTAAACATGATATATTCTATGTGGTGTCATAAGCAAGTCATTAGAATACTTTACTACAAAAGTTGTAAAAGATATGCATTCAAAATTTGAGGAAACAAAGAGAAAAAATAAAGCTATCTATTGGGTTTCACTAACAAGCACTTTGGAAGACTTGACTACTGTTGTTAAAAGACATGCATTACATGGTATTGAGCCACAAACCATACTAGTAAAATAAAAACAAACTCACATGGGATGCGAACCTATGTGAGGTGTACGTCAATAGTGCAAGACCAACACTTTAACAACTGAGCTACCCAGTCTGAACACAAATGAAACAAAATATATCAGAGATTTAAGTAAATAAGCTACAATGTCCAAGATACTAAACATGATATATTCTATGGGGTGTCATAAGCAAGTCATTAGAATACTGGACTACTGTTGTTAAAAGACATGCATTACATGGTATTGAGCCACAAACCACAATGCAGACTAGTAAAATAAAAAGAAACTCACATGGGATCCGAACCTATGTGAGGTGTACATCGATAGTGCAAGACCAACACTCTACCAACTGAGCTACCCAGTCCGAACACGAATGAAACAAAATATATCAGAAATTTAAGTAAATAAGCTACAATGTCCAAGGTACTAAACATGATATATTCTATGTGGTGTCATAAGCAAGTCATTAGAATACTTTACTACAAAAGTTGTAAAAGATATGCATTCAAAATTTGAGGAAACAAAGATAAAATAAAGCTATCTACTGGGTTTCACTAACAAGTACATTGGAAGACTTGACTACTGTTGTTAAAAGACATGCATTACATGGTATTGAGCCACAAACCACAATGCATACTAGTAAAATAAAAAAAACTCACATGGGTTTCGAACTTACGTGAGGTGTACATCGATAGTGCAAGACCAACACTCTACCAACTGAGCTACCAAGTCTGAACACAAATAAAACCAATTATATCAGAGATTTAAGTAAATAAGCTACAATGTCCAAGGTACTAAACATGATATATTCTATGGGGTGTCATAAGCAAGTCATTAGAATACTTTACTACAAAAGTTGTAAAAGATATGCATTCAAAATTGGAGGAAACAAAGAGAAAACAAAGCTATCTATTTGGTTTCACTAACAAGTACATTGGAAGAATTGACTACTGTTGTTAAAAGACATGCATTACATGGTATTGAGCCACAAACCACAATGCATACTAGTAAAATAAAAACAAACTCACATGGGATTCGAACTTATGTGAGGTGTACATCGATAGTGCAAGACCAAAACTCTACCAACTGAGCTACCCAGTCCGAACACAAATGAAACAAAATATATCAGAAATTTAAGTAAATAAGCTACAATGTCCAAGGTACTAAACATGATATATTCTATGGGGTGTCATATTCACGTCATTAGAATACTTTACTACAAAAGTTGTAAAAGATATGCATTCAAAATTTGAGGAAACAAAGATAAAATAAAGCTATCTATTGGGTTTCACTAACAAGTACATTGGAAGACTTGACTACTGTTGTTAAAAGACATGCATTACATGGTATTGAGCCACAAACCACAATGCATACTAGTAAAATAAAAACAAACTTACATGAGATTCGAACCTATGTGAGGAGTACATCGATAGTGCAAGACCAACACTCTACCAACTAAACTACCCAGTCCGAACACAAATGAAACAAAATATATCAGAAATTTAAGTAAATAAGCTACAATGTCCAAGGTACTAAACATGATATATTCTATGGGGTGTCATAAGCAAGTCATTAGAATACTTTACTACAAAAGTTGTAAAAGATATGCATTCAAAATTTGAGGAAACAAAGAGAAAACAAAGCTATCTATTGGGTTTCACTAACAAGTACATTGGAAGACTTGACTACTGTTGTTAAAAGACATGCATTACATGGTATTGAGCCACAAACCACAATGCATACTAGTAAAATAAAAACAAACTCACATGGGATTCGAACCTATGTGAGGTGTACATCGATAGTGCAAGACCAACACTCTACCAACTGAGCTACCCAGTCTGAACACAAATGAAACTAAATATATCAGAGATTTAAGTAAATAATCTACAATGTCCAAGGTACTAAACATGATATATTCTATCTGGTGTCATAAGCAAGTCATTAGAATACTTTACTACAAAAGTTGTAAAAGATATGCATTCAAAATTTGAGGAAACAAAGAGAAAACAAAGCTATCTATTGGGTTTCACTAACAAGTACATTGGAAGACTTGACTACTGTTGTTAAAAGACATGCATTACATGGTGTTGAGCCACAAACCACAATGCAGACTAGTAAAATAAATACAAACTCACATGGGATTCGAACCTATCTGAGGTGTACATCGATAGTGCAAGAGCAACACTCTACCAAGTGAGCTACCAAGTCTGAACACAAATGGGAGAAATATATCAGAGATTTAAGTAAATAAGCTACAATGTCCACGGTACTAAACATTATATATTCTATGGGGTGTCATAAGCAAGTCATTAGAATACTTTACTACAAAAGTTGTAAAAGATATGCATTCAAAATTTGAGGAAACAAAGAGAAAAAAAAGCTATCTATTGGGTTTCACTAACAAGTACATTGGAAGACTTGACTACTGTTGTTAAAAGACATGCATTACATGGTATTGAGCCACAAACCACAATGCATACTAGTCAAATAAAAACAAACTCACATGGGATTCGAACCTATGTGAGATGTACATCAATAGTGCAAGACCAACACTCTACCAACTGAGCTACCCAGTCCGAACACAAATGAAACAAAATATATCAGAGATTTAAGTAAATAAGCTACAATGTCCAAGATACTAAACATGATATATTCTATGGGGTGTCATAAGCAAGTCATTAGAATACTTTACTACAAAAGTTGTAAAAGATATGCATTCAAAATTCGAGGAAACAAAGAGAAAACAAAGCTATCTATTGGGTTTCACTAACAAGTACATTGGAAGACTTGACTACTGTTGTTAAAAGACATGCATTACATGGTATTGAGCCACAAACCACAATGCATACTAATAAAATAAAAACAAACTAACATGGGATTCGAACCTATGTGAGGTGTACATCGATAGTGCAAGACCAACACTCTACCAACTGAGCTACCCAGTCTGAACACTAATAAAAGCAATTATATCAGAGATTTAAGTAAATAAGCTACAATGTCCAAGGTACTAAACATGATATATTCTATGGGGTGTCATAAGCAAGTCATTAGAATACTTTACTACAAAAGTTGTAAAAGATATGCATTCAAAATTTGAGGAAACAAAGAGAAAACAAAGCTATCTATTGGGTTTCACTAACAAGTACATTGGAAGAATTGACTACTGTTGTTAAAAGACATGCATTACATGGTATTGAGCCACAAACCACAATGCATACTAGTAAAATAAAAACAAACTCACATGGGATTCGAACCTATGTGAGGTGTACATCGATAGTGCAAGACCAACACTCTACCAACTGAGCTACCCAGTCTGAACACAAATGAAACAAAATATATCAGAAATTTAAGTAAATAAGCTACAATGTCCAAGGTACTAAACATGATATATTCTATGGGGTGTCATAAGCAAGTCATTAGAATACTTTACTACAAAAGTTGTAAAAGATATGCTTTCAAAATTTGAGGAAACAAAGATAAAATAAAGCTATCTACTGGGTTTCACTAACAAGTACATTGGAAGACTTGACTACTGTTGTTAAAAGACATGCATTACATGGTATTGAGCCACAAACCACAATGCATACTAGTAAAATAAAAGCAAGCTCACATGGATTTCGAACCTACGTGAGGTGTACATCGATAGTGCAAGACCAACACTCTACCAACTGAGCTACCCAGTCCGAACACAAATGAAACAAAATATATCAGAGATTTAAGTAAATAAGCTACAATGTCCAAGATACTAAACATGATATATTCTATGGGGTGTCATAAGCAAGTCATTAGAATACTTTACTACAAAAGTTGTAAAAGATATGCATTCAAAATTCGAGGAAACAAAGAGAAAACAAAGCTATCTATTGGGTTTCACTAACAAGTACATTGGAAGACTTGACTACTGTTGTTAAAAGACATGCATTACATGGTATTGAGCCACAAACCACAATGCATACTAATAAAATAAAAACAAACTAACATGGGATTCGAACCTATGTGAGGTGTACATCGATAGTGCAAGACCAACACTCTACCAACTGAGCTACCCAGTCTGAACACAAATAACAGCAATTATATCAGAGATTTAAGTAAATAAGCTACAATGTCCAAGGTACTAAACATGATATATTCTATGGGGTGTCATAAGCAAGTCATTAGAATACTTTACTACAAAAGTTGTAAAAGATATGCATTCAAAATTTGAGGAAACAAAGAGAAAACAAAGCTATCTATTGGGTTTCTCTAACAAGTACATTGGAAGAATTGACTACTGTTGTTAAAAGACATGCATTACATGGTATTGAGCCACAAACCACAATGCATACTAGTAAAATAAAAACAAACTCACATGGGATTCGAACCTATGTGAGGTGTACATCGATAGTGCAAGACCAACACTCTACCAACTGAGCTACCCAGTCCGAACACAAATGAAACAAAATATATCAGAAATTTAAGTAAATAAGCTACAATGTCCAAGGTACTAAACATGATATATTCTATGGGGTGTCATAAGCAAGTCATTAGAATACTTTACTACAAAAGTTGTAAAAGATATGCATTCAAAATTTGAGGAAACAAAGATAAAATAAAGCTATCTACTGGGTTTCACTAACAAGTACATTGGAAGACTTGACTACTGTTGTTAAAAGACATGCATTACATGGTATTGAGCCACAAACCACAATGCATACTAGTAAAATAAAAGCAAGCTCACATGGATTTCGAACCTACGTGAGGTGTACATCGATAGTGCAAGACCAACACTCTACCAACTGAGCTACCCAGTCTGAACACCAATAAAACCAATTATATCAGAGATTTAAGTAAATAAGCTACAATGTCCAAGGTACTAAACATGATATATTCTATGGGGTGTCATAAGCAAGTCATTAGAATACTTTACTACAAAAGTTGTAAAAGATATGCATTCAAAATTTGAGGAAACAAAGAGATAACAAAGCTATCTATTGGGTTTCACTAACAAGTACATTGGAAGAATTGACTACTGTTGTTAAAAGACATGCATTACATGGTATTGAGCCACAAACCATACTAGTAAAATAAAAACAAACTCACATGGGATTCGAACCTATGTGAGGTGTGCATCGATAGTGCAAGACCAACGCTCTACCAACTAAACTACCCAGTCCGAACACAAATGAAACAAAATATATCAGAAATTTAAGTAAATAAGCTACAATGTCCAAGGTACTAAACATGATATATTCTATGGGGTGTCATAAGCAAGTCATTAGAATACTTTACTACAAAAGTTGTAAAAGATATGCATTCAAAATTCGAGTAAACAAAGATAAAACAAAGCTATCTATTGGGTTTCACTAACAAGTACATTGGAAGACTTGACTACTGTTGTTAAAAGACATGCATTACATGGTATTGAGCCACAAACCACAATGCATACTAGTAAAATAAAAACAAACTCACATGTGTTTCGAACCTACGTGAGGTGTACATCGATAGTGCAAGACCAACACTCTACCAACTGAGCTACCCAGTCTGAACACAAATAAAACCAATTATATCAGAGATTTAAGTAAATAAGCTACAATGTCCAAGGTACTAAACATGATATATTCTATGGGGTGTCATATTCAAGTCATTAGAATACTTTACTACAAAAGTTGTAAAAGATATGCATTCAAAATTTGAGGAAACAAAGATAAAATAAAGCTATCTATTGGGTTTCACTAACAAGTACATTGGAAGACTTGACTACTGTTGTTAAAAGACATGCATTACATGGTATTGAGCCACAAACCACAATGCAGACTAGTAAAATAAAAAGAAACTCACATGGGATTCGAACCTTTGTGAGGTGTACATCGATAGTGCAAGACCAACACTCTACCAACTGAGCTACCCAGTCTGAACACAAATGAATCCAAATATATCAGAGATTTAAGTAAATAAGCTACAATGTCCAAGGTACTAAACATGATATATTCTATGGGGTGTCATAAGCAAGTCATTAGAATACTTTACTACAAAAGTTGTAAAAGATATGCATTCAAAATTTGAGGAAACAAAGAGAAAACAAAGCTATCTATTGGGTTTCACTAACAAGTACATTGGAAGAATTGACTACTGTTGTTAAAAGACATGCATTACATGGTATTGAGCCACAAACCACAATGCATACTAGTAAAATAAAAACAAACTCACATGGGATTCGAACTTATGTGAGGTGTACATCGATAGTGCAAGACCAACACTCTACCAACTGAGCTACCCAGTCCGAACACAAATGAAACAAAATATATCAGAAATTTAAGTAAATAAGCTACAATGTCCCAGGTACTAAACATGATATATTCTATGGGGTGTCATAAGCAAGTCATTAGAATACTTTACTACAAAAGTTGTAAAAGATATGCATTCAAAATTTGAGGAAACAAAGAGAAAATAAAGCTATCTATTGTGTTTCACTAACAAGTACATTGGAAGACTTGACTACTGTTGTTAAAAGACATGCATTACATGGTATTGAGCCACAAACCACAATGCAGACTAGTAAAATAAAAACAAACTCACATGGGATTCAAACCTATGTGAGGTGTACATTGATAGTGCAAGAACAACACCCTACCTACTGAGCTACCCAGTCTGAACACAAATGACACAAAATATATCAGAGATTTAAGTTAATAAGCTACAATGTCCAAGGTACTAAACATGATATATTCTATGGGGTGTCATAAGCAAGTCATTAGAATACTTTACTTCAAAAGTTGTAAAAGATATGCATTCAAAATTTGAGGAAACAAAGAGAAAAAATAAAGCTATCTATTGGGTTTCACTAACAAGCACTTTGGAAGACTTGACTACTGTTGTTAAAAGACATGCATTACATGGTATTGAGCCACAAATAATACTAGTAAAATAAAAACAAACTCACATGGGATTCGAACCTATGTGAGGTGTACGTCAATAGTGCAAGACCAACACTTTACCAACTGAGCTACCCAGTCTGAACACAAATGAAACAAAATATATCAGAGATTTAAGTAAATAAGCTACAATGTCCAAGATACTAAACATGATATATTCTATGGGGTGTCATAAGCAAGTCATTAGAATACTTTACTACAAAAGTTGTAAAAGATATGCATTCAAAATTTGAGGAAACAAAGAGAAAACAAAGCTATCTATTGGGTTTCACTAACAAGTACATTGGAAGACTTGACTACTGTTGTTAAAAGACATGCATTACATGGTATTGAGCCACAAACCACAATGCATACTAATAAAATAAAAACAAACTAACATGGGATTCGAACCTATGTGAGGTGTACATCGATAGTGCAAGACCAACACTCTACCAACTGAGCTACCCAGTCTGAACACTAATAAAAGCAATTATATCAGAGATTTAAGTAAATAAGCTACAATGTCCAAGGTACTAAACATGATATATTCTATGGGGTGTCATAAGCAAGTCATTAGAATACTTTACTACAAAAGTTGTAAAAGATATGCATTCAAAATTTGAGGAAACAAAGAGAAAACAAAGCTATCTATTGGGTTTCACTAACAAGTACATTGGAAGAATTGACTACTGTTGTTAAAAGACATGCATTACATGGTATTGAGCCACAAACCACAATGCATACTAGTAAAATAAAAACAAACTCACATGGGATTCGAACCTATGCGAGGTGTACATCGATAGTGCAAGACCAACACTCTACCAACTGAGCTACCCAGTCTGAACACAAATGAAACAAAATATATCAGAAATTTAAGTAAATAAGCTACAATGTCCAAGGTACTAAACATGATATATTCTATGGGGTGTCATAAGCAAGTCATTAGAATACTTTACTACAAAAGTTGTAAAAGATATGCATTCAAAATTTGAGGAAACAAAGATAAAATAAAGCTATCTACTGGGTTTCACTAACAAGTACATTGGAAGACTTGACTACTGTTGTTAAAAGACATGCATTACATGGTATTGAGCCACAAACCACAATGCATACTAGTAAAATAAAAGCAAGCTCACATGGATTTCGAACCTACGTGAGGTGTACATCGATAGTGCAAGACCAACACTCTACCAACTGAGCTACCCAGTCCGAACACAAATGAAACAAAATATATCAGAGATTTAAGTAAATAAGCTACAATGTCCAAGATACTAAACATGATATATTCTATGGGGTGTCATAAGCAAGTCATTAGAATACTTTACTACAAAAGTTGTAAAAGATATGCATTCAAAATTCGAGGAAACAAAGAGAAAACAAAGCTATCTATTGGGTTTCACTAACAAGTACATTGGAAGACTTGACTACTGTTGTTAAAAGACATGCATTACATGGTATTGAGCCACAAACCACAATGCATACTAATAAAATAAAAACAAACTAACATGGGATTCGAACCTATGTGAGGTGTACATCGATAGTGCAAGACCAACACTCTACCAACTGAGCTACCCAGTCTGAACACAAATAAAAGCAATTATATCAGAGATTTAAGTAAATAAGCTACAATGTCCAAGGTACTAAACATGATATATTCTATGGGGTGTCATAAGCAAGTCATTAGAATACTTTACTACAAAAGTTGTAAAAGATATGCATTCAAAATTTGAGGAAACAAAGAGAAAACAAAGCTATCTATTGGGTTTCTCTAACAAGTACATTGGAAGAATTGACTACTGTTGTTAAAAGACATGCATTACATGGTATTGAGCCACAAACCACAATGCATACTAGTAAAATAAAAACAAACTCACATGGGATTCGAACCTATGTGAGGTGTACATCGATAGTGCAAGACCAACACTCTACCAACTGAGCTACCCAGTCCGAACACAAATAAAACAAAATATATCAGAAATTTAAGTAAATAAGCTGCAATGTCCAAGGTACTAAACATGATATATTCTATGGGGTGTCATAAGCAAGTCATTAGAATACTTTACTACAAAAGTTGTAAAAGATATGCATTCAAAATTTGAGGAAACAAAGATAAAATAAAGCTATCTACTGGGTTTCACTAACAAGTACATTGGAAGACTTGACTACTGTTGTTAAAAGACATGCATTACATGGTATTGAGCCACAAACCACAATGCATACTAGTAAAATAAAAGCAAGCTCACATGGATTTCGAACCTACGTGAGGTGTACATCGATAGTGCAAGACCAACACTCTACCAACTGAGCTACCCAGTCTGAACACAAATAAAACCAATTATATCAGAGATTTAAGTAAATAAGCTACAATGTCCAAGGTACTAAACATGATATATTCTATGGGGTGTCATAAGCAAGTCATTAGAATACTTTACTACAAAAGTTGTAAAAGATATGCATTCAAAATTTGAGGAAACAAAGAGATAACAAAGCTATCTATTGGGTTTCACTAACAAGTACATTGGAAGAATTGACTACTGTTGTTAAAAGACATGCATTACATGGTATTGAGCCACAAACCACAATGCATACTAGTAAAATAAAAACAAACTCACATGGGATTCGAACTTATGTGAGGTGTACATCGATAGTGCAAGACCAACACTCTACCAACTGAGCTACCCAGTCCAAACACAAATGAAACAAAATATATCAGAAATTTAAGTAAATAAGCTACAATATCCAAGGTACTAAACATGATATATTCTATGGGGTGTCATATTCAAGTCATTAGAATACTTTACTACAAAAGTTGTAAAAGATATGCATTCAAAATTTGAGGAAACAAAGATAAAATAAAGCTATCTATTGGGTTTCACTAACAAGTACATTGGAAGACTTGACTACTGTTGTTAAAAGACATGCATTACATGGTATTGAGCCACAAACCACAATGCAGACTAGTAAAATAAAAAGAAACTCACATGGGATTCGAACCTATGTGAGGTGTACATCGATAGTGCAAGACCAACACTCTACCAACTGAGCTACCCAGTCTGAACACAAATGAAACCAAATATATCAGAGATTTAAGTAAATAAGCTACAATGTCCAAGGTACTAAACATGATATATTCTATGTGGTGTCATAAGCAAGTTATTAGAATACTTTACTACAAAAGTTGTAAAAGATATGCATTCAAAATTTGAGGAAACAAAGAGAAAATAAAGCTATCTATTGTGTTTCACTAACAAGTACATTGGAAGACTTGACTACTGTTGTTAAAAGACATGCATTACATGGTATTGAGCCACAAACCACAATGCAGACTAGTAAAATAAAAACAAACTCACATAGGATTCAAACCTATGTGAGGTGTACATTGATAGTGCAAGAACAACACCCTACCTACTGAGCTACCCAGTCTGAACACAAATGGCACAAAATATATCAGAGATTTAAGTTAATAAGCTTCAATGTCCAAGGTACTAAACATGATATATTCTATGAGGTGTCATAAGCAAGTCATTAGAATACTTTACTTCAAAAGTTGTAAAAGATATGCATTCAAAATTTGAGGAAACAAAGAGAAAAAATAAAGCTATCTATTGGGTTTCACTAACAAGCACTTTGGAAGACTTGACTACTGTTGTTAAAAGACATGCATTACATGGTATTGAGCCACAAACCATACTAGTAAAATAAAAACAAACTCACATGGGATTCGAACCTATGTGAGGTGTGCATCGATAGTGCAAGACCAACGCTCTACCAACTAAACTACCCAGTCCGAACACAAATGAAACAAAATATATCAGAAATTTAAGTAAATAAGCTACAATGTCCAAGGTACTAAACATGATATATTCTATGGGGTGTCATAAGCAAGTCATTAGAATACTTTACTACAAAAGTTGTAAAAGATATGCATTCAAAATTCGAGTAAACAAAGAGAAAACAAAGCTATCTATTGGGTTTCACTAACAAGTACATTGGAAGACTTGACTACTGTTGTTAAAAGACATGCATTACATGGTATTGAGCCACAAACCACAATGCATACTAGTAAAATAAAAACAAACTCACATGTGTTTCGAACCTACGTGAGGTGTACATCGATAGTGCAAGACCAACACTCTACCAACTGAGCTACCCAGTATGAACACAAATGAAACAAAATATATCAGAAATTTAAGTAAATAAGCTACAATGTCCAAGGTACTAAACATGATATATTCTATGGGGTGTCATAAGCAAGTCATTAGAATACTTTACTACAAAAGTTGTAAAAGATATGCATTCAAAATTTGAGGAAACAAAGATAAAATAAAGCTATCTACTGGGTTTCACTAACAAGTACATTGGAAGACTTGACTACTGTTGTTAAAAGACATGCATTACATGGTATTGAGCCACAAACCACAATGCATACTAGTAAAATAAAAGCAAGCTCACATGGATTTCGAACCTACGTGAGGTGTACAACGATAGTGCAAGACCAACACTCTACCAACTGAGCTACCCAGTCCGAACACAAATGAAACAAAATATATCAGAGATTTAAGTAAATAAGCTACAATGTCCAAGATACTAAACATGATATATTCTATGGGGTGTCATAAGCAAGTCATTAGAATACTTTACTACAAAAGTTGTAAAAGATATGCATTCAAAATTCGAGGAAACAAAGAGAAAACAAAGCTATCTATTGGGTTTCACTAACAAGTACATTGGAAGACTTGACTACTGTTGTTAAAAGACATGCATTACATGGTATTGAGCCACAAACCACAATGCATACTAATAAAATAAAAACAAACTAACATGGGATTCGAACCTATGTGAGGTGTACATCGATAGTGCAAGACCAACACTCTACCAACTGAGCTACCCAGTCTGAACACAAATAAAAGCAATTATATCAGAGATTTAAGTAAATAAGCTACAATGTCCAAGGTACTAAACATGATATATTCTATGGGGTGTCATAAGCAAGTCATTAGAATACTTTACTACAAAAGTTGTAAAAGATATGCATTCAAAATTTGAGGAAACAAAGAGAAAACAAAGCTATCTATTGGGTTTCTCTAACAAGTACATTGGAAGAATTGACTACTGTTGTTAAAAGACATGCATTACATGGTATTGAGCCACAAACCACAATGCATACTAGTAAAATAAAAACAAACTCACATGGGATTCGAACCTATGTGAGGTGTACATCGATAGTGCAAGACCAACACTCTACCAACTGAGCTACCCAGTCCGAACACAAATGAAACAAAATATATCAGAAATTTAAGTAAATAAGCTACAATGTCCAAGGTACTAAACATGATATATTCTATGGGGTGTCATAAGCAAGTCATTAGAATACTTTACTACAAAAGTTGTAAAAGATATGCATTCAAAATTTGAGGAAACAAAGATAAAATAAAGCTATCTACTGGGTTTCACTAACAAGTACATTGGAAGACTTGACTACTGTTGTTAAAAGACATGCATTACATGGTATTGAGCCACAAACCACAATGCATACTAGTAAAATAAAAGCAAGCTCACATGGATTTCGAACCTACGTGAGGTGTACATCGATAGTGCAAGACCAACACTCTACCAACTGAGCTACCCAGTCTGAACACAAATAAAACCAATTATATCAGAGATTTAAGTAAATAAGCTACAATGTCCAAGGTACTAAACATGATATATTCTATGGGGTGTCATAAGCAAGTCATTAGAATACTTTACTACAAAAGTTGTAAAAGATATGCATTCAAAATTTGAGGAAACAAAGAGATAACAAAGCTATCTATTGGGTTTCACTAACAAGTACATTGGAAGAATTGACTACTGTTGTTAAAAGACATGCATTACATGGTATTGAGCCACAAACCACAATGCATACTAGTAAAATAAAAACAAACTCACATGGGATTCGAACTTATGTGAGGTGTACATCGATAGTGCAAGACCAACACTCTACCAACTGAGCTACCCAGTCCGAACACAAATGAAACAAAATATATCAGAAATTTAAGTAAATAAGCTACAATGTCCAAGGTACTAAACATGATATATTCTATGGGGTGTCATAAGCAAGTCATTAGAATACTTTACTACAAAAGTTGTAAAAGATATGCATTCAAAATTTGAGGAAACAAAGATAAAATAAAGCTATCTACTGGGTTTCACTAACAAGTACATTGGAAGACTTGACTACTGTTGTTAAAAGACATGCATTACATGGTATTGAGCCACAAACCACAATGCATACTAGTAAAATAAAAGCAAGCTCACATGGATTTCGAACCTACGTGAGGTGTACATCGATAGTGCAAGACCAACACTCTACCAACTGAGCTACCCAGTCTGAACACAAATAAAACCAATTATATCAGAGATTTAAGTAAATAAGCTACAATGTCCAAGGTACTAAACATGATATATTCTATGGGGTGTCATAAGCAAGTCATTAGAATACTTTACTACAAAAGTTGTAAAAGATATGCATTCAAAATTTGAGGAAACAAAGAGATAACAAAGCTATCTATTGGGTTTCACTAACAAGTACATTGGAAGAATTGACTACTGTTGTTAAAAGACATGCATTACATGGTATTGAGCCACAAACCACAATGCATACTAGTAAAATAAAAACAAACTCACATGGGATTCGAACTTATGTGAGGTGTACATCGATAGTGCAAGACCAACACTCTACCAACTGAGCTACCCAGTCCAAACACAAATGAAACAAAATATATCAGAAATTTAAGTAAATAAGCTACAATATCCAAGGTACTAAACATGATATATTCTATGGGGTGTCATATTCAAGTCATTAGAATACTTTACTACAAAAGTTGTAAAAGATATGCATTCAAAATTTGAGGAAACAAAGATAAAATAAAGCTATCTATTGGGTTTCACTAACAAGTACATTGGAAGACTTGACTACTGTTGTTAAAAGACATGCATTACATGGTATTGAGCCACAAACCACAATGCAGACTAGTAAAATAAAAAAAAACTCACATGGGATTCGAACCTATGTGAGGTGTACATCGATAGTGCAAGACCAACACTCTACCAACTGAGCTACCCAGTCTGAACACAAATGAAACCAAATATATCAGAGATTTAAGTAAATAAGCTACAATGTCCAAGGTACTAAACATGATATATTCTATGTGGTGTCATAAGCAAGTTATTAGAATACTTTACTACAAAAGTTGTAAAAGATATGCATTCAAAATTTGAGGAAACAAAGAGAAAATAAAGCTATCTATTGTGTTTCACTAACAAGTACATTGGAAGACTTGACTACTGTTGTTAAAAGACATGCATTACATGGTATTGAGCCACAAACCACAATGCAGACTAGTAAAATAAAAACAAACTCACATAGGATTCAAACCTATGTGAGGTGTACATTGATAGTGCAAGAACAACACCCTACCTACTGAGCTACCCAGTCTGAACACAAATGGCACAAAATATATCAGAGATTTAAGTTAATAAGCTTCAATGTCCAAGGTACTAAACATGATATATTCTATGAGGTGTCATAAGCAAGTCATTAGAATACTTTACTTCAAAAGTTGTAAAAGATATGCATTCAAAATTTGAGGAAACAAAGAGAAAAAATAAAGCTATCTATTGGGTTTCACTAACAAGCACTTTGGAAGACTTGACTACTGTTGTTAAAAGACATGCATTACATGGTATTGAGCCACAAACCATACTAGTAAAATAAAAACAAACTCACATGGGATTCGAACCTATGTGAGGTGTGCATCGATAGTGCAAGACCAACGCTCTACCAACTAAACTACCCAGTCCGAACACAAATGAAACAAAATATATCAGAAATTTAAGTAAATAAGCTACAATGTCCAAGGTACTAAACATGATATATTCTATGGGGTGTCATAAGCAAGTCATTAGAATACTTTACTACAAAAGTTGTAAAAGATATGCATTCAAAATTCGAGTAAACAAAGAGAAAACAAAGCTATCTATTGGGTTTCACTAACAAGTACATTGGAAGACTTGACTACTGTTGTTAAAAGACATGCATTACATGGTATTGAGCCACAAACCACAATGCATACTAGTAAAATAAAAACAAACTCACATGTGTTTCGAACCTACGTGAGGTGTACATCGATAGTGCAAGACCAACACTCTACCAACTGAGCTACCCAGTCTGAACACAAATGAAACAAAATATATCAGAAATTTAAGTAAATAAGCTACAATGTCCAAGGTACTAAACATGATATATTCTATGGGGTGTCATAAGCAAGTCATTAGAATACTTTACTACAAAAGTTGTAAAAGATATGCATTCAAAATTTGAGGAAACAAAGATAAAATAAAGCTATCTACTGGGTTTCACTAACAAGTACATTGGAAGACTTGACTACTGTTGTTAAAAGACATGCATTACATGGTATTGAGCCACAAACCACAATGCATACTAGTAAAATAAAAGCAAGCTCACATGGATTTCGAACCTACGTGAGGTGTACAACGATAGTGCAAGACCAACACTCTACCAACTGAGCTACCCAGTCCGAACACAAATGAAACAAAATATATCAGAGATTTAAGTAAATAAGCTACAATGTCCAAGATACTAAACATGATATATTCTATGGGGTGTCATAAGCAAGTCATTAGAATACTTTACTACAAAAGTTGTAAAAGATATGCATTCAAAATTCGAGGAAACAAAGAGAAAACAAAGCTATCTATTGGGTTTCACTAACAAGTACATTGGAAGACTTGACTACTGTTGTTAAAAGACATGCATTACATGGTATTGAGCCACAAACCACAATGCATACTAATAAAATAAAAACAAACTAACATGGGATTCGAACCTATGTGAGGTGTACATCGATAGTGCAAGACCAACACTCTACCAACTGAGCTACCCAGTCTGAACACAAATAAAAGCAATTATATCAGAGATTTAAGTAAATAAGCTACAATGTCCAAGGTACTAAACATGATATATTCTATGGGGTGTCATAAGCAAGTCATTAGAATACTTTACTACAAAAGTTGTAAAAGATATGCATTCAAAATTTGAGGAAACAAAGAGAAAACAAAGCTATCTATTGGGTTTCTCTAACAAGTACATTGGAAGAATTGACTACTGTTGTTAAAAGACATGCATTACATGGTATTGAGCCACAAACCACAATGCATACTAGTAAAATAAAAACAAACTCACATGGGATTCGAACCTATGTGAGGTGTACATCGATAGTGCAATACCAACACTCTACCAACTGAGCTACCCAGTCCGAACACAAATGAAACAAAATATATCAGAAATTTAAGTAAATAAGCTACAATGTCCAAGGTACTAAACATGATATATTCTATGGGGTGTCATAAGCAAGTCATTAGAATACTTTACTACAAAAGTTGTAAAAGATATGCATTCAAAATTTGAGGAAACAAAGATAAAATAAAGCTATCTACTGGGTTTCACTAACAAGTACATTGGAAGACTTGACTACTGTTGTTAAAAGACATGCATTACATGGTATTGAGCCACAAACCACAATGCATACTAGTAAAATAAAAGCAAGCTCACATGGATTTCGAACCTACGTGAGGTGTACATCGATAGTGCAAGACCAACACTCTACCAACTGAGCTACCCAGTCTGAACACAAATAAAACCAATTATATCAGAGATTTAAGTAAATAAGCTACAATGTCCAAGGTACTAAACATGATATATTCTATGGGGTGTCATAAGCAAGTCATTAGAATACTTTACTACAAAAGTTGTAAAAGATATGCATTCAAAATTTGAGGAAACAAAGAGATAACAAAGCTATCTATTGGGTTTCACTAACAAGTACATTGGAAGAATTGACTACTGTTGTTAAAAGACATGCATTACATGGTATTGAGCCACAAACCACAATGCATACTAGTAAAATAAAAACAAACTCACATGGGATTCGAACTTATGTGAGGTGTACATCGATAGTGCAAGACCAACACTCTACCAACTGAGCTACCCAGTCCAAACACAAATGAAACAAAATATATCAGAAATTTAAGTAAATAAGCTACAATATCCAAGGTACTAAACATGATATATTCTATGGGGTGTCATATTCAAGTCATTAGAATACTTTACTACAAAAGTTGTAAAAGATATGCATTCAAAATTTGAGGAAACAAAGATAAAATAAAGCTATCTATTGGGTTTCACTAACAAGTACATTGGAAGACTTGACTACTGTTGTTAAAAGACATGCATTACATGGTATTGAGCCACAAACCACAATGCAGACTAGTAAAATAAAAAGAAACTCACATGGGATTCGAACCTATGTGAGGTGTACATCGATAGTGCAAGACCAACACTCTACCAACTGAGCTACCCAGTCTGAACACAAATGAAACCAAATATATCAGAGATTTAAGTAAATAAGCTACAATGTCCAAGGTACTAAACATGATATATTCTATGTGGTGTCATAAGCAAGTTATTAGAATACTTTACTACAAAAGTTGTAAAAGATATGCATTCAAAATTTGAGGAAACAAAGAGAAAATAAAGCTATCTATTGTGTTTCACTAACAAGTACATTGGAAGACTTGACTACTGTTGTTAAAAGACATGCATTACATGGTATTGAGCCACAAACCACAATGCAGACTAGTAAAATAAAAACAAACTCACATGGGATTCAAACCTATGTGAGGTGTACATTGATAGTGCAAGAACAACACCCTACCTACTGAGCTACCCAGTCTGAACACAAATGACACAAAATATATCAGAGATTTAAGTTAATAAGCTACAATGTCCAAGGTACTAAACATGATATATTCTATGGGGTGTCATAAGCAAGTCATTAGAATACTTTACTTCAAAAGTTGTAAAAGATATGCATTCAAAATTTGAGGAAACAAAGAGAAAAAATAAAGCTATCTATTGGGTTTCACTAACAAGCACTTTGGAAGACTTGACTACTGTTGTTAAAAGACATGCATTACATGGTATTGAGCCACAAATAATACTAGTAAAATAAAAACAAACTCACATGGGATTCGAACCTATGTGAGGTGTACGTCAATAGTGCAAGACCAACACTTTACCAACTGAGCTACCCAGTCTGAACACAAATGAAACAAAATATATCAGAGATTTAAGTAAATAAGCTACAATGTCCAAGATACTAAACATGATATATTCTATGGGGTGTCATAAGCAAGTCATTAGAATACTTTACTACAAAAGTTGTAAAAGATATGCATTCAAAATTTGAGGAAACAAAGAGAAAACAAAGCTATCTATTGGGTTTCACTAACAAGTACATTGGAAGACTTGACTACTGTTGTTAAAAGACATGCATTACATGGTATTGAGCCACAAACCACAATGCATACTAATAAAATAAAAACAAACTAACATGGGATTCGAACCTATGTGAGGTGTACATCGATAGTGCAAGACCAACACTCTACCAACTGAGCTACCCAGTCTGAACACTAATAAAAGCAATTATATCAGAGATTTAAGTAAATAAGCTACAATGTCCAAGGTACTAAACATGATATATTCTATGGGGTGTCATAAGCAAGTCATTAGAATACTTTACTACAAAAGTTGTAAAAGATATGCATTCAAAATTTGAGGAAACAAAGAGAAAACAAAGCTATCTATTGGGTTTCACTAACAAGTACATTGGAAGAATTGACTACTGTTGTTAAAAGACATGCATTACATGGTATTGAGCCACAAACCACAATGCATACTAGTAAAATAAAAACAAACTCACATGGGATTCGAACCTATGTGAGGTGTACATCGATAGTGCAAGACCAACACTCTACCAACTGAGCTACCCAGTCTGAACACAAATGAAACAAAATATATCAGAAATTTAAGTAAATAAGCTACAATGTCCAAGGTACTAAACATGATATATTCTATGGGGTGTCATAAGCAAGTCATTAGAATACTTTACTACAAAAGTTGTAAAAGATATGCATTCAAAATTTGAGGAAACAAAGATAAAATAAAGCTATCTACTGGGTTTCACTAACAAGTACATTGGAAGACTTGACTACTGTTGTTAAAAGACATGCATTACATGGTATTGAGCCACAAACCACAATGCATACTAGTAAAATAAAAGCAAGCTCACATGGATTTCGAACCTACGTGAGGTGTACATCGATAGTGCAAGACCAACACTCTACCAACTGAGCTACCCAGTCCGAACACAAATGAAACAAAATATATCAGAGATTTAAGTAAATAAGCTACAATGTCCAAGATACTAAACATGATATATTCTATGGGGTGTCATAAGCAAGTCATTAGAATACTTTACTACAAAAGTTGTAAAAGATATGCATTCAAAATTCGAGGAAACAAAGAGAAAACAAAGCTATCTATTGGGTTTCACTAACAAGTACATTGGAAGACTTGACTACTGTTGTTAAAAGACATGCATTACATGGTATTGAGCCACAAACCACAATGCATACTAATAAAATAAAAACAAACTAACATGGGATTCGAACCTATGTGAGGTGTACATCGATAGTGCAAGACCAACACTCTACCAACTGAGCTACCCAGTCTGAACACAAATAAAAGCAATTATATCAGAGATTTAAGTAAATAAGCTACAATGTCCAAGGTACTAAACATGATATATTCTATGGGGTGTCATAAGCAAGTCATTAGAATACTTTACTACAAAAGTTGTAAAAGATATGCATTCAAAATTTGAGGAAACAAAGAGAAAACAAAGCTATCTATTGGGTTTCTCTAACAAGTACATTGGAAGAATTGACTACTGTTGTTAAAAGACATGCATTACATGGTATTGAGCCACAAACCACAATGCATACTAGTAAAATAAAAACAAACTCACATGGGATTCGAACCTATGTGAGGTGTACATCGATAGTGCAAGACCAACACTCTACCAACTGAGCTACCCAGTCCGAACACAAATAAAACAAAATATATCAGAAATTTAAGTAAATAAGCTGCAATGTCCAAGGTACTAAACATGATATATTCTATGGGGTGTCATAAGCAAGTCATTAGAATACTTTACTACAAAAGTTGTAAAAGATATGCATTCAAAATTTGAGGAAACAAAGATAAAATAAAGCTATCTACTGGGTTTCACTAACAAGTACATTGGAAGACTTGACTACTGTTGTTAAAAGACATGCATTACATGGTATTGAGCCACAAACCACAATGCATACTAGTAAAATAAAAGCAAGCTCACATGGATTTCGAACCTACGTGAGGTGTACATCGATAGTGCAAGACCAACACTCTACCAACTGAGCTACCCAGTCTGAACACAAATAAAACCAATTATATCAGAGATTTAAGTAAATAAGCTACAATGTCCAAGGTACTAAACATGATATATTCTATGGGGTGTCATAAGCAAGTCATTAGAATACTTTACTACAAAAGTTGTAAAAGATATGCATTCAAAATTTGAGGAAACAAAGAGATAACAAAGCTATCTATTGGGTTTCACTAACAAGTACATTGGAAGAATTGACTACTGTTGTTAAAAGACATGCATTACATGGTATTGAGCCACAAACCACAATGCATACTAGTAAAATAAAAACAAACTCACATGGGATTCGAACTTATGTGAGGTGTACATCGATAGTGCAAGACCAACACTCTACCAACTGAGCTACCCAGTCCAAACACAAATGAAACAAAATATATCAGAAATTTAAGTAAATAAGCTACAATATCCAAGGTACTAAACATGATATATTCTATGGGGTGTCATATTCAAGTCATTAGAATACTTTACTACAAAAGTTGTAAAAGATATGCATTCAAAATTTGAGGAAACAAAGATAAAATAAAGCTATCTATTGGGTTTCACTAACAAGTACATTGGAAGACTTGACTACTGTTGTTAAAAGACATGCATTACATGGTATTGAGCCACAAACCACAATGCAGACTAGTAAAATAAAAAGAAACTCACATGGGATTCGAACCTATGTGAGGTGTACATCGATAGTGCAAGACCAACACTCTACCAACTGAGCTACCCAGTCTGAACACAAATGAAACCAAATATATCAGAGATTTAAGTAAATAAGCTACAATGTCCAAGGTACTAAACATGATATATTCTATGTGGTGTCATAAGCAAGTTATTAGAATACTTTACTACAAAAGTTGTAAAAGATATGCATTCAAAATTTGAGGAAACAAAGAGAAAATAAAGCTATCTATTGTGTTTCACTAACAAGTACATTGGAAGACTTGACTACTGTTGTTAAAAGACATGCATTACATGGTATTGAGCCACAAACCACAATGCAGACTAGTAAAATAAAAACAAACTCACATAGGATTCAAACCTATGTGAGGTGTACATTGATAGTGCAAGAACAACACCCTACCTACTGAGCTACCCAGTCTGAACACAAATGGCACAAAATATATCAGAGATTTAAGTTAATAAGCTTCAATGTCCAAGGTACTAAACATGATATATTCTATGAGGTGTCATAAGCAAGTCATTAGAATACTTTACTTCAAAAGTTGTAAAAGATATGCATTCAAAATTTGAGGAAACAAAGAGAAAAAATAAAGCTATCTATTGGGTTTCACTAACAAGCACTTTGGAAGACTTGACTACTGTTGTTAAAAGACATGCATTACATGGTATTGAGCCACAAACCATACTAGTAAAATAAAAACAAACTCACATGGGATTCGAACCTATGTGAGGTGTGCATCGATAGTGCAAGACCAACGCTCTACCAACTAAACTACCCAGTCCGAACACAAATGAAACAAAATATATCAGAAATTTAAGTAAATAAGCTACAATGTCCAAGGTACTAAACATGATATATTCTATGGGGTGTCATAAGCAAGTCATTAGAATACTTTACTACAAAAGTTGTAAAAGATATGCATTCAAAATTCGAGTAAACAAAGAGAAAACAAAGCTATCTATTGGGTTTCACTAACAAGTACATTGGAAGACTTGACTACTGTTGTTAAAAGACATGCATTACATGGTATTGAGCCACAAACCACAATGCATACTAGTAAAATAAAAACAAACTCACATGTGTTTCGAACCTACGTGAGGTGTACATCGATAGTGCAAGACCAACACTCTACCAACTGAGCTACCCAGTCTGAACACAAATGAAACAAAATATATCAGAAATTTAAGTAAATAAGCTACAATGTCCAAGGTACTAAACATGATATATTCTATGGGGTGTCATAAGCAAGTCATTAGAATACTTTACTACAAAAGTTGTAAAAGATATGCATTCAAAATTTGAGGAAACAAAGATAAAATAAAGCTATCTACTGGGTTTCACTAACAAGTACATTGGAAGACTTGACTACTGTTGTTAAAAGACATGCATTACATGGTATTGAGCCACAAACCACAATGCATACTAGTAAAATAAAAGCAAGCTCACATGGATTTCGAACCTACGTGAGGTGTACAACGATAGTGCAAGACCAACACTCTACCAACTGAGCTACCCAGTCCGAACACAAATGAAACAAAATATATCAGAGATTTAAGTAAATAAGCTACAATGTCCAAGATACTAAACATGATATATTCTATGGGGTGTCATAAGCAAGTCATTAGAATACTTTACTACAAAAGTTGTAAAAGATATGCATTCAAAATTCGAGGAAACAAAGAGAAAACAAAGCTATCTATTGGGTTTCACTAACAAGTACATTGGAAGACTTGACTACTGTTGTTAAAAGACATGCATTACATGGTATTGAGCCACAAACCACAATGCATACTAATAAAATAAAAACAAACTAACATGGGATTCGAACCTATGTGAGGTGTACATCGATAGTGCAAGACCAACACTCTACCAACTGAGCTACCCAGTCTGAACACAAATAAAAGCAATTATATCAGAGATTTAAGTAAATAAGCTACAATGTCCAAGGTACTAAACATGATATATTCTATGGGGTGTCATAAGCAAGTCATTAGAATACTTTACTACAAAAGTTGTAAAAGATATGCATTCAAAATTTGAGGAAACAAAGAGAAAACAAAGCTATCTATTGGGTTTCTCTAACAAGTACATTGGAAGAATTGACTACTGTTGTTAAAAGACATGCATTACATGGTATTGAGCCACAAACCACAATGCATACTAGTAAAATAAAAACAAACTCACATGGGATTCGAACCTATGTGAGGTGTACATCGATAGTGCAAGACCAACACTCTACCAACTGAGCTACCCAGTCCGAACACAAATGAAACAAAATATATCAGAAATTTAAGTAAATAAGCTACAATGTCCAAGGTACTAAACATGATATATTCTATGGGGTGTCATAAGCAAGTCATTAGAATACTTTACTACAAAAGTTGTAAAAGATATGCATTCAAAATTTGAGGAAACAAAGATAAAATAAAGCTATCTACTGGGTTTCACTAACAAGTACATTGGAAGACTTGACTACTGTTGTTAAAAGACATGCATTACATGGTATTGAGCCACAAACCACAATGCATACTAGTAAAATAAAAGCAAGCTCACATGGATTTCGAAACTACGTGAGGTGTACATCGATAGTGCAAGACCAACACTCTACCAACTGAGCTACCCAGTCTGAACACAAATAAAACCAATTATATCAGAGATTTAAGTAAATAAGCTACAATGTCCAAGGTACTAAACATGATATATTCTATGGGGTGTCATAAGCAAGTCATTAGAATACTTTACTACAAAAGTTGTAAAAGATATGCATTCAAAATTTGAGGAAACAAAGAGATAACAAAGCTATCTATTGGGTTTCACTAACAAGTACATTGGAAGAATTGACTACTGTTGTTAAAAGACATGCATTACATGGTATTGAGCCACAAACCACAATGCATACTAGTAAAATAAAAACAAACTCACATGGGATTCGAACTTATGTGAGGTGTACATCGATAGTGCAAGACCAACACTCTACCAACTGAGCTACCCAGTCCGAACACAAATGAAACAAAATATATCAGAAATTTAAGTAAATAAGCTACAATGTCCAAGGTACTAAACATGATATATTCTATGGGGTGTCATAAGCAAGTCATTAGAATACTTTACTACAAAAGTTGTAAAAGATATGCATTCAAAATTTGAGGAAACAAAGATAAAATAAAGCTATCTACTGGGTTTCACTAACAAGTACATTGGAAGACTTGACTACTGTTGTTAAAAGACATGCATTACATGGTATTGAGCCACAAACCACAATGCATACTAGTAAAATAAAAGCAAGCTCACATGGATTTCGAACCTACGTGAGGTGTACATCGATAGTGCAAGACCAACACTCTACCAACTGAGCTACCCAGTCTGAACACAAATAAAACCAATTATATCAGAGATTTAAGTAAATAAGCTACAATGTCCAAGGTACTAAACATGATATATTCTATGGGGTGTCATAAGCAAGTCATTAGAATACTTTACTACAAAAGTTGTAAAAGATATGCATTCAAAATTTGAGGAAACAAAGAGATAACAAAGCTATCTATTGGGTTTCACTAACAAGTACATTGGAAGAATTGACTACTGTTGTTAAAAGACATGCATTACATGGTATTGAGCCACAAACCACAATGCATACTAGTAAAATAAAAACAAACTCACATGGGATTCGAACTTATGTGAGGTGTACATCGATAGTGCAAGACCAACACTCTACCAACTGAGCTACCCAGTCCAAACACAAATGAAACAAAATATATCAGAAATTTAAGTAAATAAGCTACAATATCCAAGGTACTAAACATGATATATTCTATGGGGTGTCATATTCAAGTCATTAGAATACTTTACTACAAAAGTTGTAAAAGATATGCATTCAAAATTTGAGGAAACAAAGATAAAATAAAGCTATCTATTGGGTTTCACTAACAAGTACATTGGAAGACTTGACTACTGTTGTTAAAAGACATGCATTACATGGTATTGAGCCACAAACCACAATGCAGACTAGTAAAATAAAAAGAAACTCACATGGGATTCGAACCTATGTGAGGTGTACATCGATAGTGCAAGACCAACACTCTACCAACTGAGCTACCCAGTCTGAACACAAATGAAACCAAATATATCAGAGATTTAAGTAAATAAGCTACAATGTCCAAGGTACTAAACATGATATATTCTATGTGGTGTCATAAGCAAGTTATTAGAATACTTTACTACAAAAGTTGTAAAAGATATGCATTCAAAATTTGAGGAAACAAAGAGAAAATAAAGCTATCTATTGTGTTTCACTAACAAGTACATTGGAAGACTTGACTACTGTTGTTAAAAGACATGCATTACATGGTATTGAGCCACAAACCACAATGCAGACTAGTAAAATAAAAACAAACTCACATAGGATTCAAACCTATGTGAGGTGTACATTGATAGTGCAAGAACAACACCCTACCTACTGAGCTACCCAGTCTGAACACAAATGGCACAAAATATATCAGAGATTTAAGTTAATAAGCTTCAATGTCCAAGGTACTAAACATGATATATTCTATGAGGTGTCATAAGCAAGTCATTAGAATACTTTACTTCAAAAGTTGTAAAAGATATGCATTCAAAATTTGAGGAAACAAAGAGAAAAAATAAAGCTATCTATTGGGTTTCACTAACAAGCACTTTGGAAGACTTGACTACTGTTGTTAAAAGACATGCATTACATGGTATTGAGCCACAAACCATACTAGTAAAATAAAAACAAACTCACATGGGATTCGAACCTATGTGAGGTGTGCATCGATAGTGCAAGACCAACGCTCTACCAACTAAACTACCCAGTCCGAACACAAATGAAACAAAATATATCAGAAATTTAAGTAAATAAGCTACAATGTCCAAGGTACTAAACATGATATATTCTATGGGGTGTCATAAGCAAGTCATTAGAATACTTTACTACAAAAGTTGTAAAAGATATGCATTCAAAATTCGAGTAAACAAAGAGAAAACAAAGCTATCTATTGGGTTTCACTAACAAGTACATTGGAAGACTTGACTACTGTTGTTAAAAGACATGCATTACATGGTATTGAGCCACAAACCACAATGCATACTAGTAAAATAAAAACAAACTCACATGTGTTTCGAACCTACGTGAGGTGTACATCGATAGTGCAAGACCAACACTCTACCAACTGAGCTACCCAGTCTGAACACAAATGAAACAAAATATATCAGAAATTTAAGTAAATAAGCTACAATGTCCAAGGTACTAAACATGATATATTCTATGGGGTGTCATAAGCAAGTCATTAGAATACTTTACTACAAAAGTTGTAAAAGATATGCATTCAAAATTTGAGGAAACAAAGATAAAATAAAGCTATCTACTGGGTTTCACTAACAAGTACATTGGAAGACTTGACTACTGTTGTTAAAAGACATGCATTACATGGTATTGAGCCACAAACCACAATGCATACTAGTAAAATAAAAGCAAGCTCACATGGATTTCGAACCTACGTGAGGTGTACAACGATAGTGCAAGACCAACACTCTACCAACTGAGCTACCCAGTCCGAACACAAATGAAACAAAATATATCAGAGATTTAAGTAAATAAGCTACAATGTCCAAGATACTAAACATGATATATTCTATGGGGTGTCATAAGCAAGTCATTAGAATACTTTACTACAAAAGTTGTAAAAGATATGCATTCAAAATTCGAGGAAACAAAGAGAAAACAAAGCTATCTATTGGGTTTCACTAACAAGTACATTGGAAGACTTGACTACTGTTGTTAAAAGACATGCATTACATGGTATTGAGCCACAAACCACAATGCATACTAATAAAATAAAAACAAACTAACATGGGATTCGAACCTATGTGAGGTGTACATCGATAGTGCAAGACCAACACTCTACCAACTGAGCTACCCAGTCTGAACACAAATAAAAGCAATTATATCAGAGATTTAAGTAAATAAGCTACAATGTCCAAGGTACTAAACATGATATATTCTATGGGGTGTCATAAGCAAGTCATTAGAATACTTTACTACAAAAGTTGTAAAAGATATGCATTCAAAATTTGAGGAAACAAAGAGAAAACAAAGCTATCTATTGGGTTTCTCTAACAAGTACATTGGAAGAATTGACTACTGTTGTTAAAAGACATGCATTACATGGTATTGAGCCACAAACCACAATGCATACTAGTAAAATAAAAACAAACTCACATGGGATTCGAACCTATGTGAGGTGTACATCGATAGTGCAAGACCAACACTCTACCAACTGAGCTACCCAGTCCGAACACAAATGAAACAAAATATATCAGAAATTTAAGTAAATAAGCTACAATGTCCAAGGTACTAAACATGATATATTCTATGGGGTGTCATAAGCAAGTCATTAGAATACTTTACTACAAAAGTTGTAAAAGATATGCATTCAAAATTTGAGGAAACAAAGATAAAATAAAGCTATCTACTGGGTTTCACTAACAAGTACATTGGAAGACTTGACTACTGTTGTTAAAAGACATGCATTACATGGTATTGAGCCACAAACCACAATGCATACTAGTAAAATAAAAGCAAGCTCACATGGATTTCGAACCTACGTGAGGTGTACATCGATAGTGCAAGACCAACACTCTACCAACTGAGCTACCCAGTCTGAACACAAATAAAACCAATTATATCAGAGATTTAAGTAAATAAGCTACAATGTCCAAGGTACTAAACATGATATATTCTATGGGGTGTCATAAGCAAGTCATTAGAATACTTTACTACAAAAGTTGTAAAAGATATGCATTCAAAATTTGAGGAAACAAAGAGATAACAAAGCTATCTATTGGGTTTCACTAACAAGTACATTGGAAGAATTGACTACTGTTGTTAAAAGACATGCATTACATGGTATTGAGCCACAAACCACAATGCATACTAGTAAAATAAAAACAAACTCACATGGGATTCGAACTTATGTGAGGTGTACATCGATAGTGCAAGACCAACACTCTACCAACTGAGCTACCCAGTCCAAACACAAATGAAACAAAATATATCAGAAATTTAAGTAAATAAGCTACAATATCCAAGGTACTAAACATGATATATTCTATGGGGTGTCATATTCAAGTCATTAGAATACTTTACTACAAAAGTTGTAAAAGATATGCATTCAAAATTTGAGGAAACAAAGATAAAATAAAGCTATCTATTGGGTTTCACTAACAAGTACATTGGAAGACTTGACTACTGTTGTTAAAAGACATGCATTACATGGTATTGAGCCACAAACCACAATGCAGACTAGTAAAATAAAAAGAAACTCACATGGGATTCGAACCTATGTGAGGTGTACATCGATAGTGCAAGACCAACACTCTACCAACTGAGCTACCCAGTCTGAACACAAATGAAACCAAATATATCAGAGATTTAAGTAAATAAGCTACAATGTCCAAGGTACTAAACATGATATATTCTATGTGGTGTCATAAGCAAGTTATTAGAATACTTTACTACAAAAGTTGTAAAAGATATGCATTCAAAATTTGAGGAAACAAAGAGAAAATAAAGCTATCTATTGTGTTTCACTAACAAGTACATTGGAAGACTTGACTACTGTTGTTAAAAGACATGCATTACATGGTATTGAGCCACAAACCACAATGCAGACTAGTAAAATAAAAACAAACTCACATGGGATTCAAACCTATGTGAGGTGTACATTGATAGTGCAAGAACAACACCCTACCTACTGAGCTACCCAGTCTGAACACAAATGGCACAAAATATATCAGAGATTTAAGTTAATAAGCTTCAATGTCCAAGGTACTAAACATGATATATTCTATGAGGTGTCATAAGCAAGTCATTAGAATACTTTACTTCAAAAGTTGTAAAAGATATGCATTCAAAATTTGAGGAAACAAAGAGAAAAAATAAAGCTATCTATTGGGTTTCACTAACAAGCACTTTGGAAGACTTGACTACTGTTGTTAAAAGACATGCATTACATGGTATTGAGCCACAAACCATACTAGTAAAATAAAAACAAACTCACATGGGATTCGAACCTATGTGAGGTGTGCATCGATAGTGCAAGACCAACGCTCTACCAACTAAACTACCCAGTCCGAACACAAATGAAACAAAATATATCAGAAATTTAAGTAAATAAGCTACAATGTCCAAGGTACTAAACATGATATATTCTATGGGGTGTCATAAGCAAGTCATTAGAATACTTTACTACAAAAGTTGTAAAAGATATGCATTCAAAATTCGAGTAAACAAAGAGAAAACAAAGCTATCTATTGGGTTTCACTAACAAGTACATTGGAAGACTTGACTACTGTTGTTAAAAGACATGCATTACATGGTATTGAGCCACAAACCACAATGCATACTAGTAAAATAAAAACAAACTCACATGTGTTTCGAACCTACGTGAGGTGTACATCGATAGTGCAAGACCAACACTCTACCAACTGAGCTACCCAGTCTGAACACAAATAAAACCAATTATATCAGAGATTTAAGTAAATAAGCTACAATGTCCAAGGTACTAAACATGATATATTCTATGGGGTGTCATATTCAAGTCATTAGAATACTTTACTACAAAAGTTGTAAAAGATATGCATTCAAAATTTGAGGAAACAAAGATAAAATAAAGCTATCTATTGGGTTTCACTAACAAGTACATTGGAAGACTTGACTACTGTTGTTAAAAGACATGCATTACATGGTATTGAGCCACAAACCACAATGCAGACTAGTAAAATAAAAAGAAACTCACATGGGATTCGAACCTTTGTGAGGTGTACATCGATAGTGCAAGACCAACACTCTACCAACTGAGCTACCCAGTCTGAACACAAATGAATCCAAATATATCAGAGATTTAAGTAAATAAGCTACAATGTCCAAGGTACTAAACATGATATATTCTATGGGGTGTCATAAGCAAGTCATTAGAATACTTTACTACAAAAGTTGTAAAAGATATGCATTCAAAATTTGAGGAAACAAAGAGAAAACAAAGCTATCTATTGGGTTTCACTAACAAGTACATTGGAAGAATTGACTACTGTTGTTAAAAGACATGCATTACATGGTATTGAGCCACAAACCACAATGCATACTAGTAAAATAAAAAACAAACTCACATGGGATTCGAACTTATGTGAGGTGTACATCGATAGTGCAAGACCAACACTCTACCAACTGAGCTACCCAGTCCGAACACAAATGAAACAAAATATATCTGAAATTTAAGTAAATAAGCTACAATGTCCCAGGTACTAAACATGATATATTCTATGGGGTGTCATAAGCAAGTCATTAGAATACTTTACTACAAAAGTTGTAAAAGATATGCATTCAAAATTTGAGGAAACAAAGAGAAAATAAAGCTATCTATTGTGTTTCACTAACAAGTACATTGGAAGACTTGACTACTGTTGTTAAAAGACATGCATTACATGGTATTGAGCCACAAACCACAATGCAGACTAGTAAAATAAAAACAAACTCACATGGGATTCAAACCTATGTGAGGTGTACATTGATAGTGCAAGAACAACACCCTACCTACTGAGCTACCCAGTCTGAACACAAATGACACAAAATATATCAGAGATTTAAGTTAATAAGCTACAATGTCCAAGGTACTAAACATGATATATTCTATGGGGTGTCATAAGCAAGTCATTAGAATACTTTACTTCAAAAGTTGTAAAAGATATGCATTCAAAATTTGAGGAAACAAAGAGAAAAAATAAAGCTATCTATTGGGTTTCACTAACAAGCACTTTGGAAGACTTGACTACTGTTGTTAAAAGACATGCATTACATGGTATTGAGCCACAAACCATACTAGTAAAATAAAAACAAACTCACATGGGATTCGAACCTATGTGAGGTGTACGTCAATAGTGCAAGACCAACACTTTACCAACTGAGCTACCCAGTCTGAACACAAATGAAACAAAATATATCAGAGATTTAAGTAAATAAGCTACAATGTCCAAGATACTAAACATGATATATTCTATGGGGTGTCATAAGCAAGTCATTAGAATACTTTACTACAAAAGTTGTAAAAGATATGCATTCAAAATTTGAGGAAACAAAGAGAAAACAAAGCTATCTATTGGGTTTCACTAACAAGTACATTGGAAGACTTGACTACTGTTGTTAAAAGACATGCATTACATGGTATTGAGCCACAAACCACAATGCATACTAGTAAAATAAAAACAAACTCACATGGGATTCAAACCTATGTGAGGTGTACATCGATAGTGCAAGACCAACACTCTACCAACTGAGCTACCCAGTCTGAACACAAATAAAACAAAATATATCAGAAATTTAATTAAATAAGCTACAATGTCCAAGGTACTAAACATGATATATTCTATGGGGTGTCATAAGCAAGTCATTAGAATACTTTACTACAAAAGTTGTAAAAGATATGCATTCAAAATTTGAGGAAACAAAGAGAAAACAAAGCTATCTATTGGGTTTCACTAACAAGTACATTGGAAGAATTGACAACTGTTGTTAAAAGACATGCATTACATGGTATAGAGCCACAAACCACAATGAATACTAGTAAAATAAAAACAATTTCACGTGGGATTCGAACCTATGTGAGGTGTACATCGATAGTGCAAGACCAACGCTCTACCAACTAAACTACCCAGTCCGAACACAAATGAAACAAAATATATCAGAAATTTAAGTAAATAAGCTACAATGTCCAAGGTACTAAACATGATATATTCTATGGGGTGTCATAAGCAAGTCATTAGAATACTTTACTACAAAAGTTGTAAAAGATATGCATTCAAAATTTGAGGAAACAAAGAGAAAACAAAGCTATCTATTGGGTTTCACTAACAAGTACATTGGAAGACTTGACTACTGTTGTTAAAAGACATGCATTACATGGTATTGAGCCACAAACCACAATGCATACTAGTAAAATAAAAACAAACTCACATGGGATTCGAACCTATGTGAGGTGTACATCGATAGTGCAAGACCAACACTCTACCAACTGAGCTACCCAGTCTGAACACAAAAGAAAAAAAATATATCAGAAATTTAAGTAAATAAGCTACAATGTCCAAGGTACTAAACATGATATATTCTATGGGGTGTCATAAGCAAGTCATTAGAATACTTTACTACAAAAGTTGTAAGAGATATGCATTCAAAATTTGAGGAAACAAAGATAAAATAAAGCTATCTATTGGGTTTCACTAACAAGTACATTGGAAGACTTGACTACTGTTGTTAAAAGACATGCATTACATGGTATTGAGCCACAAACCACAATGCAGACTAGTAAAATAAAAAGAAACTCACATGGGATTCGAACCTATGTAAGGTGTACATCAATAGTGCAAGACCAACACTCTACCAAATAAGCTACCAAGTCTGAACACAAATGGGACAAATATATCAGAGATTTAAGTAAATAAGCTACAATGTCCAAGGTACTAAACATGATATATTCTATGGGGTGTCATAAGCAAGTCATTAGAATACTTTACTACAAAAGTTGTAAAAGATATGCATTCAAAATTTGAGGAAACAAAGATAAAACAAAGCTATCTATTGGGTTTCACTAACAAGTACATTGGAAGACTTGACTACTGTTGTTAAAAGACATGCATTACATGGTATTGAGCCACAAACCACAATGCATACTAGTAAAATAAAAACAAACTCACATGGGATTCGAACCTATGTAAGGTGTACATCGATAGTGCAAGACCAACACTCTACCAAGTGAGCTACCAAGTCTGAACACAAATGGGAGAAATATATCAGAGATTTAAGTAAATAAGCTACAATGTCCAAGGTACTAAACATTATATATTCTATGGGGTGTCATAAGCAAGTCATTAGAATACTTTACTACAAAAGTTGTAAAAGATATGCATTCAAAATTTGAGGAAACAAAGAGAAAATAAAGCTATCTATTGGGTTTCACTAACAAGTACATTGGAAGACTTGACTACTGTTGTTAAAAGACATGCATTACATGGTATTGAGCCAAAAACCACAATGCATACTAGTAAAATAAAAACAAACTCACATGGGATTCGAACCTATGTGAGGTGTACATAAATAGTGCAAGACCAACACTCTACCAAGTGAGCTAAAAAGTCTGAACACAAATGGGAGAAATATATCAGAGATTTAAGTAAATAAGCTACAATGTCCAAGGTACTAAACATTATATATTCTATGGGGTGTCATAAGCAAGTCATTAGAATACTTTACTACAAAAGTTGTAAAAGATATGCATTCAATATTTGAGGAAACAAAGAGAAAACAAAGCTATCTATTGGGTTTCACTAACAAGTACATTGGAAGACTTGACTACTGTTGTTAAAAGACATGCATTACATGATATTGAGCCACAAACCACAATGCAGACTAGTAAAATAAAAACAAACTCACATGGGATTCAAACCTATGTGAGGTGTACATTGATAGTGCAAGAACAACACCCTACCTACTGAGCTACCCAGTCTGAACACAAATGACACAAAATATATCAGAGATTTAAGTTAATAAGCTACAATGTCCAAGGTACTAAACATGATATATTCTATGGGGTGTCATAAGCAAGTCATTAGAATACTTTACTTCAAAAGTTGTAAAAGATATGCATTCAAAATTTGAGGAAACAAAGAGAAAAAATAAAGCTATCTATTGGGTTTCACTAACAAGCACTTTGGAAGACTTGACTACTGTTGTTAAAAGACATGCATTACATGGTATTGAGCCACAAATAATACTAGTAAAATAAAAACAAACTCACATGGGATTCGAACCTATGTGAGGTGTACGTCAATAGTGCAAGACCAACACTTTACCAACTGAGCTACCCAGTCTGAACACAAATGAAACAAAATATATCAGAGATTTAAGTAAATAAGCTACAATGTCCAAGATACTAAACATGATATATTCTATGGGGTGTCATAAGCAAGTCATTAGAATACTTTACTACAAAAGTTGTAAAAGATATGCATTCAAAATTTGAGGAAACAAAGAGAAAACAAAGCTATCTATTGGGTTTCACTAACAAGTACATTGGAAGACTTGACTACTGTTGTTAAAAGACATGCATTACATGGTATTGAGCCACAAACCACAATGCATACTAATAAAATAAAAACAAACTAACATGGGATTCGAACCTATGTGAGGTGTACATCGATAGTGCAAGACCAACACTCTACCAACTGAGCTACCCAGTCTGAACACTAATAAAAGCAATTATATCAGAGATTTAAGTAAATAAGCTACAATGTCCAAGGTACTAAACATGATATATTCTATGGGGTGTCATAAGCAAGTCATTAGAATACTTTACTACAAAAGTTGTAAAAGATATGCATTCAAAATTTGAGGAAACAAAGAGAAAACAAAGCTATCTATTGGGTTTCACTAACAAGTACATTGGAAGAATTGACTACTGTTGTTAAAAGACATGCATTACATGGTATTGAGCCACAAACCACAATGCATACTAGTAAAATAAAAACAAACTCACATGGGATTCGAACCTATGTGAGGTGTACATCGATAGTGCAAGACCAACACTCTACCAACTGAGCTACCCAGTCCGAACACAAATAAAACAAAATATATCAGAAATTTAAGTAAATAAGCTGCAATGTCCAAGGTACTAAACATGATATATTCTATGGGGTGTCATAAGCAAGTCATTAGAATACTTTACTACAAAAGTTGTAAAAGATATGCATTCAAAATTTGAGGAAACAAAGATAAAATAAAGCTATCTACTGGGTTTCACTAACAAGTACATTGGAAGACTTGACTACTGTTGTTAAAAGACATGCATTACATGGTATTGAGCCACAAACCACAATGCATACTAGTAAAATAAAAGCAAGCTCACATGGATTTCGAACCTACGTGAGGTGTACATCGATAGTGCAAGACCAACACTCTACCAACTGAGCTACCCAGTCTGAACACAAATAAAACCAATTATATCAGAGATTTAAGTAAATAAGCTACAATGTCCAAGGTACTAAACATGATATATTCTATGGGGTGTCATAAGCAAGTCATTAGAATACTTTACTACAAAAGTTGTAAAAGATATGCATTCAAAATTTGAGGAAACAAAGAGATAACAAAGCTATCTATTGGGTTTCACTAACAAGTACATTGGAAGAATTGACTACTGTTGTTAAAAGACATGCATTACATGGTATTGAGCCACAAACCACAATGCATACTAGTAAAATAAAAACAAACTCACATGGGATTCGAACTTATGTGAGGTGTACATCGATAGTGCAAGACCAACACTCTACCAACTGAGCTACCCAGTCCAAACACAAATGAAACAAAATATATCAGAAATTTAAGTAAATAAGCTACAATATCCAAGGTACTAAACATGATATATTCTATGGGGTGTCATATTCAAGTCATTAGAATACTTTACTACAAAAGTTGTAAAAGATATGCATTCAAAATTTGAGGAAACAAAGATAAAATAAAGCTATCTATTGGGTTTCACTAACAAGTACATTGGAAGACTTGACTACTGTTGTTAAAAGACATGCATTACATGGTATTGAGCCACAAACCACAATGCAGACTAGTAAAATAAAAAGAAACTCACATGGGATTCGAACCTATGTGAGGTGTACATCGATAGTGCAAGACCAACACTCTACCAACTGAGCTACCCAGTCTGAACACAAATGAAACCAAATATATCAGAGATTTAAGTAAATAAGCTACAATGTCCAAGGTACTAAACATGATATATTCTATGTGGTGTCATAAGCAAGTTATTAGAATACTTTACTACAAAAGTTGTAAAAGATATGCATTCAAAATTTGAGGAAACAAAGAGAAAATAAAGCTATCTATTGTGTTTCACTAACAAGTACATTGGAAGACTTGACTACTGTTGTTAAAAGACATGCATTACATGGTATTGAGCCACAAACCACAATGCAGACTAGTAAAATAAAAACAAACTCACATAGGATTCAAACCTATGTGAGGTGTACATTGATAGTGCAAGAACAACACCCTACCTACTGAGCTACCCAGTCTGAACACAAATGGCACAAAATATATCAGAGATTTAAGTTAATAAGCTTCAATGTCCAAGGTACTAAACATGATATATTCTATGAGGTGTCATAAGCAAGTCATTAGAATACTTTACTTCAAAAGTTGTAAAAGATATGCATTCAAAATTTGAGGAAACAAAGAGAAAAAATAAAGCTATCTATTGGGTTTCACTAACAAGCACTTTGGAAGACTTGACTACTGTTGTTAAAAGACATGCATTACATGGTATTGAGCCACAAACCATACTAGTAAAATAAAAACAAACTCACATGGGATTCGAACCTATGTGAGGTGTGCATCGATAGTGCAAGACCAACGCTCTACCAACTAAACTACCCAGTCCGAACACAAATGAAACAAAATATATCAGAAATTTAAGTAAATAAGCTACAATGTCCAAGGTACTAAACATGATATATTCTATGGGGTGTCATAAGCAAGTCATTAGAATACTTTACTACAAAAGTTGTAAAAGATATGCATTCAAAATTCGAGTAAACAAAGAGAAAACAAAGCTATCTATTGGGTTTCACTAACAAGTACATTGGAAGACTTGACTACTGTTGTTAAAAGACATGCATTACATGGTATTGAGCCACAAACCACAATGCATACTAGTAAAATAAAAACAAACTCACATGTGTTTCGAACCTACGTGAGGTGTACATCGATAGTGCAAGACCAACACTCTACCAACTGAGCTACCCAGTCTGAACACAAATGAAACAAAATATATCAGAAATTTAAGTAAATAAGCTACAATGTCCAAGGTACTAAACATGATATATTCTATGGGGTGTCATAAGCAAGTCATTAGAATACTTTACTACAAAAGTTGTAAAAGATATGCATTCAAAATTTGAGGAAACAAAGATAAAATAAAGCTATCTACTGGGTTTCACTAACAAGTACATTGGAAGACTTGACTACTGTTGTTAAAAGACATGCATTACATGGTATTGAGCCACAAACCACAATGCATACTAGTAAAATAAAAGCAAGCTCACATGGATTTCGAACCTACGTGAGGTGTACAACGATAGTGCAAGACCAACACTCTACCAACTGAGCTACCCAGTCCGAACACAAATGAAACAAAATATATCAGAGATTTAAGTAAATAAGCTACAATGTCCAAGATACTAAACATGATATATTCTATGGGGTGTCATAAGCAAGTCATTAGAATACTTTACTACAAAAGTTGTAAAAGATATGCATTCAAAATTCGAGGAAACAAAGAGAAAACAAAGCTATCTATTGGGTTTCACTAACAAGTACATTGGAAGACTTGACTACTGTTGTTAAAAGACATGCATTACATGGTATTGAGCCACAAACCACAATGCATACTAATAAAATAAAAACAAACTAACATGGGATTCGAACCTATGTGAGGTGTACATCGATAGTGCAAGACCAACACTCTACCAACTGAGCTACCCAGTCTGAACACAAATAAAAGCAATTATATCAGAGATTTAAGTAAATAAGCTACAATGTCCAAGGTACTAAACATGATATATTCTATGGGGTGTCATAAGCAAGTCATTAGAATACTTTACTACAAAAGTTGTAAAAGATATGCATTCAAAATTTGAGGAAACAAAGAGAAAACAAAGCTATCTATTGGGTTTCTCTAACAAGTACATTGGAAGAATTGACTACTGTTGTTAAAAGACATGCATTACATGGTATTGAGCCACAAACCACAATGCATACTAGTAAAATAAAAACAAACTCACATGGGATTCGAACCTATGTGAGGTGTACATCGATAGTGCAAGACCAACACTCTACCAACTGAGCTACCCAGTCCGAACACAAATGAAACAAAATATATCAGAAATTTAAGTAAATAAGCTACAATGTCCAAGGTACTAAACATGATATATTCTATGGGGTGTCATAAGCAAGTCATTAGAATACTTTACTACAAAAGTTGTAAAAGATATGCATTCAAAATTTGAGGAAACAAAGATAAAATAAAGCTATCTACTGGGTTTCACTAACAAGTACATTGGAAGACTTGACTACTGTTGTTAAAAGACATGCATTACATGGTATTGAGCCACAAACCACAATGCATACTAGTAAAATAAAAGCAAGCTCACATGGATTTCGAACCTACGTGAGGTGTACATCGATAGTGCAAGACCAACACTCTACCAACTGAGCTACCCAGTCTGAACACAAATAAAACCAATTATATCAGAGATTTAAGTAAATAAGCTACAATGTCCAAGGTACTAAACATGATATATTCTATGGGGTGTCATAAGCAAGTCATTAGAATACTTTACTACAAAAGTTGTAAAAGATATGCATTCAAAATTTGAGGAAACAAAGAGATAACAAAGCTATCTATTGGGTTTCACTAACAAGTACATTGGAAGAATTGACTACTGTTGTTAAAAGACATGCATTACATGGTATTGAGCCACAAACCACAATGCATACTAGTAAAATAAAAACAAACTCACATGGGATTCGAACTTATGTGAGGTGTACATCGATAGTGCAAGACCAACACTCTACCAACTGAGCTACCCAGTCCAAACACAAATGAAACAAAATATATCAGAAATTTAAGTAAATAAGCTACAATATCCAAGGTACTAAACATGATATATTCTATGGGGTGTCATATTCAAGTCATTAGAATACTTTACTACAAAAGTTGTAAAAGATATGCATTCAAAATTTGAGGAAACAAAGATAAAATAAAGCTATCTATTGGGTTTCACTAACAAGTACATTGGAAGACTTGACTACTGTTGTTAAAAGACATGCATTACATGGTATTGAGCCACAAACCACAATGCAGACTAGTAAAATAAAAAGAAACTCACATGGGATTCGAACCTATGTGAGGTGTACATCGATAGTGCAAGACCAACACTCTACCAACTGAGCTACCCAGTCTGAACACAAATGAAACCAAATATATCAGAGATTTAAGTAAATAAGCTACAATGTCCAAGGTACTAAACATGATATATTCTATGTGGTGTCATAAGCAAGTTATTAGAATACTTTACTACAAAAGTTGTAAAAGATATGCATTCAAAATTTGAGGAAACAAAGAGAAAATAAAGCTATCTATTGTGTTTCACTAACAAGTACATTGGAAGACTTGACTACTGTTGTTAAAAGACATGCATTACATGGTATTGAGCCACAAACCACAATGCAGACTAGTAAAATAAAAACAAACTCACATAGGATTCAAACCTATGTGAGGTGTACATTGATAGTGCAAGAACAACACCCTACCTACTGAGCTACCCAGTCTGAACACAAATGGCACAAAATATATCAGAGATTTAAGTTAATAAGCTTCAATGTCCAAGGTACTAAACATGATATATTCTATGAGGTGTCATAAGCAAGTCATTAGAATACTTTACTTCAAAAGTTGTAAAAGATATGCATTCAAAATTTGAGGAAACAAAGAGAAAAAATAAAGCTATCTATTGGGTTTCACTAACAAGCACTTTGGAAGACTTGACTACTGTTGTTAAAAGACATGCATTACATGGTATTGAGCCACAAACCATACTAGTAAAATAAAAACAAACTCACATGGGATTCGAACCTATGTGAGGTGTGCATCGATAGTGCAAGACCAACGCTCTACCAACTAAACTACCCAGTCCGAACACAAATGAAACAAAATATATCAGAAATTTAAGTAAATAAGCTACAATGTCCAAGGTACTAAACATGATATATTCTATGGGGTGTCATAAGCAAGTCATTAGAATACTTTACTACAAAAGTTGTAAAAGATATGCATTCAAAATTCGAGTAAACAAAGAGAAAACAAAGCTATCTATTGGGTTTCACTAACAAGTACATTGGAAGACTTGACTACTGTTGTTAAAAGACATGCATTACATGGTATTGAGCCACAAACCACAATGCATACTAGTAAAATAAAAACAAACTCACATGTGTTTCGAACCTACGTGAGGTGTACATCGATAGTGCAAGACCAACACTCTACCAACTGAGCTACCCAGTCTGAACACAAATGAAACAAAATATATCAGAAATTTAAGTAAATAAGCTACAATGTCCAAGGTACTAAACATGATATATTCTATGGGGTGTCATAAGCAAGTCATTAGAATACTTTACTACAAAAGTTGTAAAAGATATGCATTCAAAATTTGAGGAAACAAAGATAAAATAAAGCTATCTACTGGGTTTCACTAACAAGTACATTGGAAGACTTGACTACTGTTGTTAAAAGACATGCATTACATGGTATTGAGCCACAAACCACAATGCATACTAGTAAAATAAAAGCAAGCTCACATGGATTTCGAACCTACGTGAGGTGTACAACGATAGTGCAAGACCAACACTCTACCAACTGAGCTACCCAGTCCGAACACAAATGAAACAAAATATATCAGAGATTTAAGTAAATAAGCTACAATGTCCAAGATACTAAACATGATATATTCTATGGGGTGTCATAAGCAAGTCATTAGAATACTTTACTACAAAAGTTGTAAAAGATATGCATTCAAAATTCGAGGAAACAAAGAGAAAACAAAGCTATCTATTGGGTTTCACTAACAAGTACATTGGAAGACTTGACTACTGTTGTTAAAAGACATGCATTACATGGTATTGAGCCACAAACCACAATGCATACTAATAAAATAAAAACAAACTAACATGGGATTCGAACCTATGTGAGGTGTACATCGATAGTGCAAGACCAACACTCTACCAACTGAGCTACCCAGTCTGAACACAAATAAAAGCAATTATATCAGAGATTTAAGTAAATAAGCTACAATGTCCAAGGTACTAAACATGATATATTCTATGGGGTGTCATAAGCAAGTCATTAGAATACTTTACTACAAAAGTTGTAAAAGATATGCATTCAAAATTTGAGGAAACAAAGAGAAAACAAAGCTATCTATTGGGTTTCTCTAACAAGTACATTGGAAGAATTGACTACTGTTGTTAAAAGACATGCATTACATGGTATTGAGCCACAAACCACAATGCATACTAGTAAAATAAAAACAAACTCACATGGGATTCGAACCTATGTGAGGTGTACATCGATAGTGCAAGACCAACACTCTACCAACTGAGCTACCCAGTCCGAACACAAATGAAACAAAATATATCAGAAATTTAAGTAAATAAGCTACAATGTCCAAGGTACTAAACATGATATATTCTATGGGGTGTCATAAGCAAGTCATTAGAATACTTTACTACAAAAGTTGTAAAAGATATGCATTCAAAATTTGAGGAAACAAAGATAAAATAAAGCTATCTACTGGGTTTCACTAACAAGTACATTGGAAGACTTGACTACTGTTGTTAAAAGACATGCATTACATGGTATTGAGCCACAAACCACAATGCATACTAGTAAAATAAAAGCAAGCTCACATGGATTTCGAACCTACGTGAGGTGTACATCGATAGTGCAAGACCAACACTCTACCAACTGAGCTACCCAGTCTGAACACAAATAAAACCAATTATATCAGAGATTTAAGTAAATAAGCTACAATGTCCAAGGTACTAAACATGATATATTCTATGGGGTGTCATAAGCAAGTCATTAGAATACTTTACTACAAAAGTTGTAAAAGATATGCATTCAAAATTTGAGGAAACAAAGAGATAACAAAGCTATCTATTGGGTTTCACTAACAAGTACATTGGAAGAATTGACTACTGTTGTTAAAAGACATGCATTACATGGTATTGAGCCACAAACCACAATGCATACTAGTAAAATAAAAACAAACTCACATGGGATTCGAACTTATGTGAGGTGTACATCGATAGTGCAAGACCAACACTCTACCAACTGAGCTACCCAGTCCAAACACAAATGAAACAAAATATATCAGAAATTTAAGTAAATAAGCTACAATATCCAAGGTACTAAACATGATATATTCTATGGGGTGTCATATTCAAGTCATTAGAATACTTTACTACAAAAGTTGTAAAAGATATGCATTCAAAATTTGAGGAAACAAAGATAAAATAAAGCTATCTATTGGGTTTCACTAACAAGTACATTGGAAGACTTGACTACTGTTGTTAAAAGACATGCATTACATGGTATTGAGCCACAAACCACAATGCAGACTAGTAAAATAAAAAGAAACTCACATGGGATTCGAACCTATGTGAGGTGTACATCGATAGTGCAAGACCAACACTCTACCAACTGAGCTACCCAGTCTGAACACAAATGAAACCAAATATATCAGAGATTTAAGTAAATAAGCTACAATGTCCAAGGTACTAAACATGATATATTCTATGTGGTGTCATAAGCAAGTTATTAGAATACTTTACTACAAAAGTTGTAAAAGATATGCATTCAAAATTTGAGGAAACAAAGAGAAAATAAAGCTATCTATTGTGTTTCACTAACAAGTACATTGGAAGACTTGACTACTGTTGTTAAAAGACATGCATTACATGGTATTGAGCCACAAACCACAATGCAGACTAGTAAAATAAAAACAAACTCACATGGGATTCAAACCTATGTGAGGTGTACATTGATAGTGCAAGAACAACACCCTACCTACTGAGCTACCCAGTCTGAACACAAATGGCACAAAATATATCAGAGATTTAAGTTAATAAGCTTCAATGTCCAAGGTACTAAACATGATATATTCTATGAGGTGTCATAAGCAAGTCATTAGAATACTTTACTTCAAAAGTTGTAAAAGATATGCATTCAAAATTTGAGGAAACAAAGAGAAAAAATAAAGCTATCTATTGGGTTTCACTAACAAGCACTTTGGAAGACTTGACTACTGTTGTTAAAAGACATGCATTACATGGTATTGAGCCACAAACCATACTAGTAAAATAAAAACAAACTCACATGGGATTCGAACCTATGTGAGGTGTGCATCGATAGTGCAAGACCAACGCTCTACCAACTAAACTACCCAGTCCGAACACAAATGAAACAAAATATATCAGAAATTTAAGTAAATAAGCTACAATGTCCAAGGTACTAAACATGATATATTCTATGGGGTGTCATAAGCAAGTCATTAGAATACTTTACTACAAAAGTTGTAAAAGATATGCATTCAAAATTCGAGTAAACAAAGAGAAAACAAAGCTATCTATTGGGTTTCACTAACAAGTACATTGGAAGACTTGACTACTGTTGTTAAAAGACATGCATTACATGGTATTGAGCCACAAACCACAATGCATACTAGTAAAATAAAAACAAACTCACATGTGTTTCGAACCTACGTGAGGTGTACATCGATAGTGCAAGACCAACACTCTACCAACTGAGCTACCCAGTCTGAACACAAATAAAACCAATTATATCAGAGATTTAAGTAAATAAGCTACAATGTCCAAGGTACTAAACATGATATATTCTATGGGGTGTCATATTCAAGTCATTAGAATACTTTACTACAAAAGTTGTAAAAGATATGCATTCAAAATTTGAGGAAACAAAGATAAAATAAAGCTATCTATTGGGTTTCACTAACAAGTACATTGGAAGACTTGACTACTGTTGTTAAAAGACATGCATTACATGGTATTGAGCCACAAACCACAATGCAGACTAGTAAAATAAAAAGAAACTCACATGGGATTCGAACCTTTGTGAGGTGTACATCGATAGTGCAAGACCAACACTCTACCAACTGAGCTACCCAGTCTGAACACAAATGAATCCAAATATATCAGAGATTTAAGTAAATAAGCTACAATGTCCAAGGTACTAAACATGATATATTCTATGGGGTGTCATAAGCAAGTCATTAGAATACTTTACTACAAAAGTTGTAAAAGATATGCATTCAAAATTTGAGGAAACAAAGAGAAAACAAAGCTATCTATTGGGTTTCACTAACAAGTACATTGGAAGAATTGACTACTGTTGTTAAAAGACATGCATTACATGGTATTGAGCCACAAACCACAATGCATACTAGTAAAATAAAAAACAAACTCACATGGGATTCGAACCTATGTGAGGTGTACATCGATAGTGCAAGACCAACACTCTACCAACTGAGCTACCCAGTCCGAACACAAATGAAACAAAATATATCAGAAATTTAAGTAAATAAGCTACAATGTCCCAGGTACTAAACATGATATATTCTATGGGGTGTCATAAGCAAGTCATTAGAATACTTTACTACAAAAGTTGTAAAAGATATGCATTCAAAATTTGAGGAAACAAAGAGAAAATAAAGCTATCTATTGTGTTTCACTAACAAGTACATTGGAAGACTTGACTACTGTTGTTAAAAGACATGCATTACATGGTATTGAGCCACAAACCACAATGCAGACTAGTAAAATAAAAACAAACTCACATGGGATTCAAACCTATGTGAGGTGTACATTGATAGTGCAAGAACAACACCCTACCTACTGAGCTACCCAGTCTGAACACAAATGACACAAAATATATCAGAGATTTAAGTTAATAAGCTACAATGTCCAAGGTACTAAACATGATATATTCTATGGGGTGTCATAAGCAAGTCATTAGAATACTTTACTTCAAAAGTTGTAAAAGATATGCATTCAAAATTTGAGGAAACAAAGAGAAAAAATAAAGCTATCTATTGGGTTTCACTAACAAGCACTTTGGAAGACTTGACTACTGTTGTTAAAAGACATGCATTACATGGTATTGAGCCACAAACCATACTAGTAAAATAAAAACAAACTCACATGGGATTCGAACCTATGTGAGGTGTACGTCAATAGTGCAAGACCAACACTTTACCAACTGAGCTACCCAGTCTGAACACAAATGAAACAAAATATATCAGAGATTTAAGTAAATAAGCTACAATGTCCAAGATACTAAACATGATATATTCTATGGGGTGTCATAAGCAAGTCATTAGAATACTTTACTACAAAAGTTGTAAAAGATATGCATTCAAAATTTGAGGAAACAAAGAGAAAACAAAGCTATCTATTGGGTTTCACTAACAAGTACATTGGAAGACTTGACTACTGTTGTTAAAAGACATGCATTACATGGTATTGAGCCACAAACCACAATGCATACTAGTAAAATAAAAACAAACTCACATGGGATTCAAACCTATGTGAGGTGTACATCGATAGTGCAAGACCAACACTCTACCAACTGAGCTACCCAGTCTGAACACAAATAAAACAAAATATATCAGAAATTTAATTAAATAAGCTACAATGTCCAAGGTACTAAACATGATATATTCTATGGGGTGTCATAAGCAAGTCATTAGAATACTTTACTACAAAAGTTGTAAAAGATATGCATTCAAAATTTGAGGAAACAAAGAGAAAACAAAGCTATCTATTGGGTTTCACTAACAAGTACATTGGAAGAATTGACAACTGTTGTTAAAAGACATGCATTACATGGTATAGAGCCACAAACCACAATGAATACTAGTAAAATAAAAACAATTTCACGTGGGATTCGAACCTATGTGAGGTGTACATCGATAGTGCAAGACCAACGCTCTACCAACTAAACTACCCAGTCCGAACACAAATGAAACAAAATATATCAGAAATTTAAGTAAATAAGCTACAATGTCCAAGGTACTAAACATGATATATTCTATGGGGTGTCATAAGCAAGTCATTAGAATACTTTACTACAAAAGTTGTAAAAGATATGCATTCAAAATTTGAGGAAACAAAGAGAAAACAAAGCTATCTATTGGGTTTCACTAACAAGTACATTGGAAGACTTGACTACTGTTGTTAAAAGACATGCATTACATGGTATTGAGCCACAAACCACAATGCATACTAGTAAAATAAAAACAAACTCACATGGGATTCGAACCTATGTGAGGTGTACATCGATAGTGCAAGACCAACACTCTACCAACTGAGCTACCCAGTCTGAACACAAAAGAAAAAAAATATATCAGAAATTTAAGTAAATAAGCTACAATGTCCAAGGTACTAAACATGATATATTCTATGGGGTGTCATAAGCAAGTCATTAGAATACTTTACTACAAAAGTTGTAAGAGATATGCATTCAAAATTTGAGGAAACAAAGATAAAATAAAGCTATCTATTGGGTTTCACTAACAAGTACATTGGAAGACTTGACTACTGTTGTTAAAAGACATGCATTACATGGTATTGAGCCACAAACCACAATGCAGACTAGTAAAATAAAAAGAAACTCACATGGGATTCGAACCTATGTAAGGTGTACATCAATAGTGCAAGACCAACACTCTACCAAATAAGCTACCAAGTCTGAACACAAATGGGACAAATATATCAGAGATTTAAGTAAATAAGCTACAATGTCCAAGGTACTAAACATGATATATTCTATGGGGTGTCATAAGCAAGTCATTAGAATACTTTACTACAAAAGTTGTAAAAGATATGCATTCAAAATTTGAGGAAACAAAGATAAAACAAAGCTATCTATTGGGTTTCACTAACAAGTACATTGGAAGACTTGACTACTGTTGTTAAAAGACATGCATTACATGGTATTGAGCCACAAACCACAATGCATACTAGTAAAATAAAAACAAACTCACATGGGATTCGAACCTATGTAAGGTGTACATCGATAGTGCAAGACCAACACTCTACCAAGTGAGCTACCAAGTCTGAACACAAATGGGAGAAATATATCAGAGATTTAAGTAAATAAGCTACAATGTCCAAGGTACTAAACATTATATATTCTATGGGGTGTCATAAGCAAGTCATTAGAATACTTTACTACAAAAGTTGTAAAAGATATGCATTCAAAATTTGAGGAAACAAAGAGAAAATAAAGCTATCTATTGGGTTTCACTAACAAGTACATTGGAAGACTTGACTACTGTTGTTAAAAGACATGCATTACATGGTATTGAGCCAAAAACCACAATGCATACTAGTAAAATAAAAACAAACTCACATGGGATTCGAACCTATGTGAGGTGTACATAAATAGTGCAAGACCAACACTCTACCAAGTGAGCTAAAAAGTCTGAACACAAATGGGAGAAATATATCAGAGATTTAAGTAAATAAGCTACAATGTCCAAGGTACTAAACATTATATATTCTATGGGGTGTCATAAGCAAGTCATTAGAATACTTTACTACAAAAGTTGTAAAAGATATGCATTCAATATTTGAGGAAACAAAGAGAAAACAAAGCTATCTATTGGGTTTCACTAACAAGTACATTGGAAGACTTGACTACTGTTGTTAAAAGAAATGCATTACATGATATTGAGCCACAAACCACAATGCATACTAGTAAAATAAAAACAAACTCACATGGGATTCAAACCTATGGGAGGTGTACATCGATAGTGCAAGACCAACACTCTACCAACTGAGCTACCCAGTCTGAACACAAATGAAACCAAATATATCAGAGATTTAAGTAAATAAGCTACAATGTCCAAGGTACTAAACATGATATATTCTATGGGGTGTCATAAGCAAGTCATTAGAATACTTTACTACAAAAGTTGTAAAAGATATGCATTCAAAATTTGAGGAAACAAAGAGAAAATAAAGCTATCTATTGGGTTTCACTAACAAGTACATTGGAAGACTTGACTACTGTTGTTAAAAGACATGCATTACATGGTATTGAGCCACAAACTACAATGCAGACTAGTAAAATAAAAACAAACTCACATGGTATTCGAACCTATGTGAGGTGTACATTGATAGTGCAGGACAAACACTCTAACAAGTGAGCTACCACATCTGAACACGAATGAAACACAATATATCAGAAATTTACGTAAATAAGCTACAATGTCCAAGGTACTAAACATGATATATTCTACGGGGTGTCATAAGCAAGTCATTAGAATACTTTACTACAAAAGTTGTAAAAGATATGCATTCAAAATTTGAGGAAACAAAGATAAAATAAAGCTATCTATTGGGTTTCAGTAACAAATACATTGGAAGACTTGACTACTGTTGTTAAAAGACATGCATTACATGGTATTGAGCCACAAACCACAATGCAGACTAGTAAATTAAAAACTAACTCACATGGGATTTGAACCTATGTGAGGTGTACATCGATAGTGCAAGACCAACACTCTACCAACTGAGCTACCCAGTCTGAACACAAATGAAACAAAATATATCAGATATTTAAGTAAATAAGCTACAATGTCCATGGTACTAAACATTATATATTCTATGGGGTGTCATAAGCAAGTCATTAGAATACTTTACTACAAAAGTTGTAAAAGATATGCATTCAAAATTTGAGGAAACAAAGAGAAAATAAAGCTATCTATTGGGTTTCACTAACAAGTACATTGGAAGACTTGACTACTGTTGTTAAAAGACATGCATTACATGGTATTGAGCCACAAACTACAATGCATACTAGTAAAATAAAAACAACCTCACATGGTATTTGAACCTATGTGAGGTGTACATTGATAGTGCAAGACCAACACTATACCAAGTGAGCTACCAAGTCTGAACACAAATGGAACAAAAATATCAGAGATTTAAGTAAATAAGCTACAATGTTCAAGGTACTAAACATGATATATTCTATGGGGTGTCATAAGCAAGTCATTAGAATACTTTACTACAAAAGTTGTAAAAGATATGCATTCAAAATTTGAGGAAACAAAGAAAAAATAAAGCTATCTATTGGGTTTCACTAACAAGTACATTGGAAGACTTGACTACTGTTGTTAAAAGACATGCATTACATGGTATTGAGCCACAAACTACAATGCATACTAGTAAAATAAAAACAACCTCACATGGTATTCGAACGTATGTGAGGTGTACATTGATAGTGCAAGACCAACACTATACCAAGTGAGCTACCAAGTCTGAACACAAATGGGACAAAAATATCAGAGATTTAAGTAAATAAGCTACAATGTTCAAGGTACTAAACAAGATATATTCTATGGGGTGTCATAAGCAAGTCATTAGAATACTTTACTACAAAAGTTGTAAAAGATATGCATTCAAAATTTGAGGAAACAAAGAAAAAATAAAGCTATCTATTGGGTTTCACTAACAAGTACATTGGAAGACTTGACTACTGTTGTTAAAAGACATGCATTACATGGTATTGAGCCACAAACCACAATGCAGACTAGTAAAATAAAAACAAACTCACATGGGATTCGAAACTATGTGAGGTGTACATCGATAGTGCAAGACCAACACTCTACCAACTCAGCTACCCAGTCTGAACACAAATGAAACAAAATATATCAGAGATTTAAGTAAATAAGCTACAATGTCCAAGGTACTAAACATGATATATTCTATCTGGTGTCATAAGCAAGTCATTAGAATACTTTACTACAAAAGTTGTAAAAGATAGGCATTCAAAATTTGAGGAAACAGAAAATAAAGCTATCTATTGGGTTTTAACTAACAAGTACATTGGAAGACTTGACTACTGTTGTTAAAAGACATGCATTACATGGTATTGAGCCACAAACCACAATGCTGACTAGTAAAATAAAAACAAACTCACATGGGATTCGAACCTATGTGAGGTGTACATCGATAGTGCAAGACCAACACTCTACCAACTGAGCTACCCAGTCTGAACACAAATGAAATCAAATATATCAGAGATTTAAGTAAATAAGCTACAATGTCCAAGGTACTAAACATGATATATTCTATGGGGTGTCATAAGCAAGTCATTAGAATACTTTACTACAAAAGTTGTAAAAGATATGCATTCAAAATTTGAGGAAACAAAGAGAAAATAAAGCTATCTATTGGGTTTCACTAACAAGTACATTGGAAGACTTGACTACTGTTGTTAAAAGACATGCATTACATGGTATTGAGCCACAAACCACAATGCAGACTAGTAAAATAAAAACAAACTCACATGGGATTCAAACCCATGCGAGGTGTACATTGATAGTGCAAGACCAACACTATACCAACTGAGCTAACCAGTCTGAACACAAACGACACAAAATATATCAGAGATTTAAGTTAATAAACTACAATGTCCATGGTACTAAACATGATATATTCTATGGGGTGTCATAAGCAAGTCATTAGAATACTTTACTACAAAAGTTGTAAAAGATATGCATTCAAAATTTGAGGAAACAAAGAGAAAAAATAAAGCTATCTATTGGGTTTCACTAACAAGTACATTGGAAGAATTGACTACTGTTGTTAAAAGACATGCATTACATGGTATTGAGCCACAAACCACAATGCATACTTGTAAAATAAAAACAAACTCACATGGGATTCGAACTTATGTGAGGTGTACATCGATAGTGCAAGACCAACACTCTACCAACTGAGCTACCCAGTCCGAACACAAATGAAACAAAATATATCAGAAATTTAAGTAAATAAGCTACAATGTCCAAGGTACTAAACATGATATATTCTATGGGGTGTCATATTCAAGTCATTAGAATACTTTACTACAAAAGTTGTAAAAGATATGCATTCAAAATTTGAGGAAACAAAGATAAAATAAAGCTATCTATTGGGTTTCACTATCAAGTACATTGGAAGACTTGACTACTGTTGTTAAAAGACATGCATTACATGGTATTGAGCCAAAAACCACAATGCAGACTAGTAAAATAAAAAGAAACTCACATGGGATTCGAACCTATGTGAGGTGTACATCGATAGTGCAAGACCAACACTCTACCAACTGAGCTACCCAGTCTGAACACAAATGAAACCAAATATATCAGAGATTTAAGTAAATAAGCTACAATGTCCAAGGTACTAAACATGATATATTCTATGTGGTGTCATAAGCAAGTCATTAGAATACTTTACTACAAAAGTTGTAAAAGATATGCATTCAAAATTTGAGGAAACAAAGAGAAAATAAAGCTATCTATTGTGTTTCACTAACAAGTACATTGGAAGACTTGACTACTGTTGTTAAAAGACATGCATTACATGGTATTGAGCCACAAACCACAATGCAGACTAGTAAAATAAAAACAAACTCACATGGGATTCAAACCTATGTGAGGTGTACATTGATAGTGCAAGAACAACACCCTACCTACTGAGCTACCCAGTCTGAACACAAATGACACAAAATATATCAGAGATTTAAGTTAATAAGCTACAATGTCCAAGGTACTAAACATGATATATTCTATGGGGTGTCATAAGCAAGTCATTAGAATACTTTACTTCAAAGTTGTAAAAGATATGCATTCAAAATTTGAGGAAACAAAGAGAAAAAATAAAGCTATCTATTGGGTTTCACTAACAAGCACTTTGGAAGACTTGACTACTGTTGTTAAAAGACATGCATTACATGGTATTGAGCAACAAACCATACTAGTAAAATAAAAACAAACTCACATGGGATTCGAACCTATGTGAGGTGTACATCGATAGTGTAAGACCAACACTCTACCAACTGAGCTACCCAGTCTGAACACAAATGAAACCAAATATATCAGAGATTTAAGTAAATAAGCTACAATGTCCAAGGTACTAAACATGATATATTCTATGGGGTGTCATAAGCAAGTCATTAGAATACTTTACTACAAAAGTTGTAAAAGATATGCATTCAAAATTTGAGGAAACAAAGAGAAAATAAAGCTATCTATTGGGTTTCACTAACAAGTACATTGGAAGACTTGACTACTGTTGTTAAAAGACATGCATTACATGGTATTGAGCCACAAATTACAATGCAGACTAGTAAAATAAAAACAAACTCACATGGTATTCGAACCTATGTGATGTGTACATTGATAGTGCAGGACAAACACTCTAACAAGTGAGCTACCACATCTGAACACGAATGAAACACAATATATCAGAAATTTACGTAAATAAGCTACAATGTCCAAGGTACTAAACATGATATATTCTACGGGGTGTCATAAGCAAGTCATTAGAATACTTTACTACAAAAGTTGTAAAAGATATGCATTCAAAATTTGAGGAAACAAAGATAAAATAAAGCTATCTATTGGGTTTCAGTAACAAATACATTGGAAGACTTGACTACTGTTGTTAAAAGACATGCATTACATGGTATTGAGCCACAAACCACAATGCAGACTAGTAAATTAAAAACTAACTCACATGGGATTTGAACCTATGTGAGGTGTACATCGATAGTGCAAGACCAACACTCTACCAACTGAGCTACCCAGTCTGAACACAAATGAAACAAAATATATCAGATATTTAAGTAAATAAGCTACAATGTCCATGGTACTAAACATTATATATTCTATGGGGTGTCATAAGCAAGTCATTAGAATACTTTACTACAAAAGTTGTAAAAGATATGCATTCAAAATTTGAGGAAACAAAGAGAAAATAAAGCTATCTATTGGGTTTCACTAACAAGTACATTGGAAGACTTGACTACTGTTGTTAAAAGACATGCATTACATGGTATTGAGCCACAAACTACAATGCATACTAGTAAAATAAAAACAACCTCACATGGTATTTGAACCTATGTGAGGTGTACATTGATAGTGCAAGACCAACACTATACCAAGTGAGCTACCAAGTCTGAACACAAATGGAACAAAAATATCAGAGATTTAAGTAAATAAGCTACAATGTTCAAGGTACTAAACATGATATATTCTATGGGGTGTCATAAGCAAGTCATTAGAATACTTTACTACAAAAGTTGTAAAAGATATGCATTCAAAATTTGAGGAAACAAAGAAAAAATAAAGCTATCTATTGGGTTTCACTAACAAGTACATTGGAAGACTTGACTACTGTTGTTAAAAGACATGCATTACATGGTATTGAGCCACAAACTACAATGCATACTAGTAAAATAAAAACAACCTCACATGGTATTCGAACGTATGTGAGGTGTACATTGATAGTGCAAGACCAACACTATACCAAGTGAGCTACCAAGTCTGAACACAAATGGGACAAAAATATCAGAGATTTAAGTAAATAAGCTACAATGTTCAAGGTACTAAACAAGATATATTCTATGGGGTGTCATAAGCAAGTCATTAGAATCCTTTACTACAAAAGTTGTAAAAGATATGCATTCAAAATTTGAGGAAACAAAGAAAAAATAAAGCTATCTATTGGGTTTCACTAACAAGTACATTGGAAGACTTGACTACTGTTGTTAAAAGACATGCATTACATGGTATTGAGCCACAAACCACAATGCAGACTAGTAAAATAAAAACAAACTCACATGGGATTCGAACCTATGTGAGGTGTACATCGATAGTGCAAGACCAACACTCTACCAACTCAGCTACCCAGTCTGAACACAAATGAAACAAAATATATCAGAGATTTAAGTAAATAAGCTACAATGTCCAAGGTACTAAACATGATATATTCTATCTGGTGTCATAAGCAAGTCATTAGAATACTTTACTACAAAAGTTGTAAAAGATATGCATTCAAAATTTGAGGAAACAGAAAATAAAGCTATCTATTGGGTTTTAACTAACAAGTACATTGGAAGACTTGACTACTGTTGTTAAAAGACATGCATTACATGGTATTGAGCCACAAACCACAATGCTGACTAGTAAAATAAAAACAAACTCACATGGGATTCGAACCTATGTGAGGTGTACATCGATAGTGCAAGACCAACACTCTACCAACTGAGCTACCCAGTCTGAACACAAATGAAATCAAATATATCAGAGATTTAAGTAAATAAGCTACAATGTCCAAGGTACTAAACATGATATATTCTATGGGGTGTCATAAGCAAGTCATTAGAATACTTTACTACAAAAGTTGTAAAAGATATGCATTCAAAATTTGAGGAAACAAAGAGAAAATAAAGCTATCTATTGGGTTTCACTAACAAGTACATTGGAAGACTTGACTACTGTTGTTAAAAGACATGCATTACATGGTATTGAGCCACAAACCACAATGCAGACTAGTAAAATAAAAACAAACTCACATGGGATTCAAACCTATGCGAGGTGTACATTGATAGTGCAAGACCAACACTATACCAACTGAGCTAACCAGTCTGAACACAAACTACACAAAATATATCAGAGATTTAAGTTAATAAACTACAATGTCCATGGTACTAAACATGATATATTCTATGGGGTGTCATAAGCAAGTCATTAGAATACTTTACTACAAAAGTTGTAAAAGATATGCATTCAAAATTTGAGGAAACAAAGAGAAAAAATAAAGCTATCTATTGGGTTTCACTAACAAGTACATTGGAAGAATTGACTACTGTTGTTAAAAGACATGCATTACATGGTATTGAGCCACAAACCACAATGCATACTAGTAAAATAAAAACAAACTCACATGGGATTCGAACTTATGTGAGGTGTACATCGATAGTGCAAGACCAACACTCTACCAACTGAGCTACCCAGTCCGAACACAAATGAAACAAAATATATCAGAAATTTAAGTAAATAAGCTACAATGTCCAAGGTACTAAACATGATATATTCTATGGGGTGTCATATTCAAGTCATTAGAATACTTTACTACAAAAGTTGTAAAAGATATGCATTCAAAATTTGAGGAAACAAAGATAAAATAAAGCTATCTATTGGGTTTCACTAACAAGTACATTGGAAGACTTGACTACTGTTGTTAAAAGACATGCATTACATGGTATTGAGCCACAAACCACAATGCAGACTAGTAAAATAAAAACAAACTCACATGGGATTCAAACCTATGTGAGGTGTACATCGATAGTGCAAGACCAACACTCTACCAACTGAGCTACCCAGTCTGAACACAAATGAAACCAAATATATCAGAGATTTAAGTAAATAAGCTACAATGTCCAAGATACTAAACATGATATATTCTATGTGGTGTCATAAGCAAGTCATTAGAATACTTTACTACAAAAGTTGTAAAAGATATGCATTCAAAATTTGATGAAACAAAGAGAAAATAAAGCTATCTATTGTGTTTCACTAACAAGTACATTGGAAGACTTGACTACTGTTGTTAAAAGACATGCATTACATGGTATTGAGCCACAAACCACAATGCAGACTAGTAAAATAAAAACAAACTCACATGGGATTCAAACCTATGTGAGGTGTACATTGATAGTGCAAGAACAACACCCTACCTACTGAGCTACCCAGTCTGAACACAAATGACACAAAATATATCAGAGATTTAAGTTAATAAGCTACAATGTCCAAGGTACTAAACATGATATATTCTATGGGGTGTCATAAGCAAGTCATTAGAATACTTTACTTCAAAAGTTGTAAAAGATATGCATTCAAAATTTGAGGAAACAAAGAGAAAAAATAAAGCTATCTATTGGGTTTCACTAACAAGCACTTTGGAAGACTTGACTACTGTTGTTAAAAGACATGCATTACATGGTATTGAGCAACAAACCATACTAGTAAAATAAAAACAAACTCACATGGGATTCGAACCTATCTGAGGTGTACGTCAATAGTGCAAGACCAACACTTTACCAACTGAGCTACCCAGTCTGAACACAAATGAAACAAAATATATCAGAGATTTAAGTAAATAAGCTACAATGTCCAAGATACTAAACATGATATATTCTATGGGGTGTCATAAGCAAGTCATTAGAATACTTTACTACAAAAGTTGTAAAAGATATGCATTCAAAATTTGAGGAAACAAAGAGAAAACAAAGCTATCTATTGGGTTTCACTAACAAGTACATTGGAAGACTTGACTACTGTTGTTAAAAGACATGCATTACATGGTATTGAGCCACAAACCACAATGCATACTAGTAAAATAAAAACAAACTCACATGGGATTCAAACCTATGTGAGGTGTACATCGATAGTGCAAGACAAACACTCTACCAACTGAGCTACCCAGTCTGAACACAAATAAAACAAAATAAATCAGAAATGTAAGTAAATAAGCTACAATGTCCAAGGTACTAAACATGATATATTCTATGGGGTGTCATAAGCAAGTCATTAGAATACTTTACTACAAAAGTTGTAAAAGATATGCATTCAAAATTTGAGGAAACAAAGAAAAAATAAAGCTATCTATTGGGTTTCACTAACATGTACATTGGAAGACTTGACTACTGTTGTTAAAAGACATGCATTACATGGTATTGAGCCACAAACTACAATGCATACTAGTAAAATAAAAACAACCTCACATGGTATTCGAACGTATGTGAGGTGTACATTGATAGTGCAAGACCAACACTATACCAAGTGAGCTACCAAGTCTGAACACAAATAGGACAAAAATATCAGAGATTTAAGTAAATAAGCTACAATGTTCAAGGTACTAAACATGATATATTCTATGGGGTGTCATAAGCAAGTCATTAGAATACTTTACTACAAAAGTTGTAAAAGATATGCATTCAAAATTTGCGGAAACAAAGAAAAAATAAAGCTATCTATTGGGTTTCACTAACAAGTACATTGGAAGACTTGACTACTGTTGTTAAAAGACATGCATTACATGGTATTGAGCCACAAACCACAATGCAGACTAGTAAAATAAAAACAAACTCACATGGGATTCGAACCTATGTGAGGTGTACATCGATAGTGCAAGACCAACACTCTACCAACTCAGCTACCCAGTCTGAACACAAATGAAACAAAATATATCAGAGATTTAAGTAAATAAGCTACAATGTCCAAGGTACTAAACATGATATATTCTATCTGGTGTCATAAGCAAGTCATTAGAATACTTTACTACAAAAGTTGTAAAAGATATGCATTCAAAATTTGAGGAAACAGAAAATAAAGCTATCTATTGGGTTTTAACTAACAAGTACATTGGAAGACTTGACTACTGTTGTTAAAAGACATGCATTACATGGTATTGAGCCACAAACCACAATGCTGACTAGTAAAATAAAAACAAACTCACATGGGATTCGAACCTATGTGAGGTGTACATCGATAGTGCAAGACCAACACTCTACCAACTGAGCTACCCAGTCTGAACACAAATGAAATCAAATATATCAGAGATTTAAGTAAATAAGATACAATGTCCAAGGTACTAAACATGATATATTCTATGGGGTGTCATAAGCAAGTCATTAGAATACTTTACTACAAAAGTTGTAAAAGATATGCATTCAAAATTTGAGGAAACAAAGAGAAAATAAAGCTATCTATTGGGTTTCACTAACAAGTACATTGGAAGACTTGACTACTGTTGTTAAAAGACATGCATTACATGGTATTGAGCCACAAACCACAATGCAGACTAGTAAAATAAAAACAAACTCACATGGGATTCAAACCTATGCGAGGTGTACATTGATAGTGCAAGACCAACACTATACCAACTGAGCTAACCAGTCTGAACACAAACGACACAAAATATATCAGAGATTTAAGTTAATAAGCTACAATGTCCATGGTACTAAACATGATATATTCTATGGGGTGTCATAAGCAAGTCATTAGAATACTTTACTACAAAAGTTGTAAAAGATATGCATTCAAAATTTGAGGAAACAAAGAGAAAAAATAAAGCTATCTATTGGGTTTCACTAACAAGTACATTGGAAGAATTGACTACTGTTGTTAAAAGACATGCATTACATGGTATTGAGCCACAAACCACAATGCATACTAGTAAAATAAAAACAAACTCACATGGGATTCGAACTTATGTGAGGTGTACATCGATAGTGCAAGACCAACACTCTACCAACTGAGCTACTCAGTCCGAACACAAATGAAACAAAATATATCAGAAATTTAAGTAAATAAGCTACAATGTCCAAGGTACTAAACATGATATATTCTATGGGGTGTCATATTCAAGTCATTAGAATACTTTACTACAAAAGTTGTAAAAGATATGCATTCAAAATTTGAGGAAACAAAGAGAAAACAAAGCTATCTATTGGGTTTCACTAGCAAGTACATTGGAAGACTTGACTACTGTTGTTAAAAGACATGCATTACATGGTATTGAGCCACAAACCACAATGCATACTAGTAAAATAAAAACAAACTCACATGGGATTCAAACCTATGTGAGGTGTACATCGATAGTGCAAGACCAACACTCTACCAACTGAGCTACCCAGTCTGAACACAAATAAAACAAAATATATCAGAAATTTAAGTAAATAAGCTACAATGTCCAAGGTACTAAACATGATATATTCTATGGGGTGTCATAAGCAAGTCATTAGAATACTTTACTACAAAAGTTGTAAAAGATATGCATTCAAAATTTGAGGAAACAAAGATAAAATAAAGCTATCTATTGGGATTCACTAACAAGTACATTGGAAGACTTGACTACTGTTGTTAAAAGACATGCATTACATGGTATTGAGCCACAAACCACAATGCATACTAGTAAAATAAAAACAAACTCACATGGGATTCGAACCTATGTGAGGTGTACATCGATAGTGCAAGACCAACACTCTACCAACTGAGCTACCCAGTCTGAACACAAATAAAACCAATTATATCAGAGATTTAAGTAAATAAGCTACAATGTCCAAGGTACTAAACATGATATATTCTATGGGGTGTCATAAGCAAGTCATTAGAATACTTTACTACAAAAGTTGTAAAAGATATGCATTCAAAATTTGAGGAAACAAAGAGAAAACAAAGCTATCTATTGGGTTTCACTAACAAGTACATTGGAAGAATTGACTACTGTTGTTAAAAGACATGCATTACATGGTATAGAGCCACAAACCACAATGAATACTAGTAAAATAAAAACAAACTCACATGGGATTCGAACCTATGTGAGGTGTACATCGATAGTGCAAGACCAACGCTCTACCAACTAAACTACCCAGTCCGAACACAAATGAAACAAAATATATCAGAAATTTAAGTAAATAAGCTACAATGTCCAAGGTACTAAACATGATATATTCTATGGGGTGTCATAAGCAAGTCATTAGAATACTTTACTACAAAAGTTGTAAAAGATATGCATTCAAAATTTGAGGAAACAAAGAGAAAACAAAGCTATCTATTGGGTTTCACTAACAAGTACATTGGAAGACTTGACTACTGTTGTTAAAAGACATGCATTACATGGTATTGAGCCACAAACCACAATGCATACTAGTAAAATAAAAACAAACTCACATGGGATTCGAACCTATGTGAGGTGTACATCGATAGTGCAAGACCAACACTCTACCAACTGAGCTACCCAGTCTGAACACAAACAAAAAAAAATATATCAGAAATTTAAGTAAATAAGCTACAATGTCCAAGGTACTAAACATGATATATTCTATGGGGTGTCATAAGCAAGTCATTAGAATACTTTACTACAAAAGTTGTAAAAGATATGCATTCAAAATTTGAGGAAACAAAGATAAAATAAAGCTATCTATTGGGTTTCACTAACAAGTACATTGGAAGACTTGACTACTGTTGTTAAAAGACATGCATTACATGGTATTGAGCCACAAACCACAATGCAGACTAGTAAAATAAAAACAAACTCACATGGGATTCGAACCTATGTGAGGTGTACATCGATAGTGCAAGACCAACACTCTACCAACTCAGCTACCCAGTCTGAACACAAATGAAACAAAATATATCAGAGATTTAAGTAAATAAGCTACAATGTCCAAGGTACTAAACATGATATATTCTATCTGGTGTCATAAGCAAGTCATTAGAATACTTTACTACAAAAGTTGTAAAAGATATGCATTCAAAATTTGAGGAAACAGAAAATAAAGCTATCTATTGGGTTTTAACTAACAAGTACATTGGAAGACTTGACTACTGTTGTTAAAAGACATGCATTACATGGTATTGAGCCACAAACCACAATGCTGACTAGTAAAATAAAGACAAACTCACATGGGATTCGAACCTATGTGAGGTGTACATCGATAGTGCAAGACCAACACTCTACCAACTGAGCTACCCAGTCTGAACACAAATGAAAACAAATATATCAGAGATTTAAGTAAATAAGATACAATGTCCAAGGTACTAAACATGATATATTCTATGGGGTGTCATAAGCAAGTCATTAGAATACTTTACTACAAAAGTTGTAAAAGATATGCATTCAAAATTTGAGGAAACAAAGAGAAAATAAAGCTATCTATTGGGTTTCACTAACAAGTACATTGGAAGACTTGACTACTGTTGTTAAAAGACATGCATTACATGGTATTGAGCCACAAACCACAATGCAGACTAGTAAAATAAAAACAAACTCACATGGGATTCAAACCTATGCGAGGTGTACATTGATAGTGCAAGACCAACACTATACCAACTGAGCTAACCAGTCTGAACACAAACAACACAAAATATATCAGAGATTTAAGTAAATAAGCTACAATGTCCATGGTACTAAACATGATATATTCTATGGGGTGTCATAAGCAAGTCATTAGAATACTTTACTACAAAAGTTGTAAAAGATATGCATTCAAAATTTGAGGAAACAAAGAGAAAATAAAGCTATCTATTGTGTTTCACTAACAAGTACATTGGAAGACTTGACTACTGTTGTTAAAAGACATGCATTACATGGTATTGAGCCACAAACCACAATGCAGACTAGTAAAATAAAAACAAACTCACATGGGATTCAAACCTATGTGAGGTGTACATTGATAGTGCAAGAACAACACCCTACCTACTGAGCTACCCAGTCTGAACACATATGACACAAAATATATCAGAGATTTAAGTTAATAAGCTACAATGTCCAAGGTACTAAACATGATATATTCTATGGGGTGTCATAAGCAAGTCATTAGAATACTTTACTTCAAAAGTTGTAAAAGATATGCATTCAAAATTTGAGGAAACAAAGAGAAAAAATAAAGCTATCTATTGGGTTTCACTAACAAGCACTTTGGAAGACTTGACTACTGTTGTTAAAAGACATGCATTACATGGTATTGAGCCACAAACCATACTAGTAAAATAAAAACAAACTCACATGGGATTCAAACCTATGTGAGGTGTACGTCAATAGTGCAAGACCAACACTTTACCAACTGAGCTACCCAGTCTGAACACAAATGAAACAAAATATATCAGAGATTTAAGTAAATAAGCTACAATGTCCAAGATACTAAACATGATATATTCTATGGGGTGTCATAAGCAAGTCATTAGAATACTTTACTACAAAAGTTGTAAAAGATATGCATTCAAAATTTGAGGAAACAAAGAGAAAACAAAGCTATCTATTGGGTTTCACTAACAAGTACATTGGAAGACTTGACTACTGTTGTTAAAAGACATGCATTACATGGTATTGAGCCACAAACCACAATGCATACTAGTAAAATAAAAACAAACTCACATGGGATTCAAACCTATGTGAGGTGTACATCGATAGTGCAAGACCAACACTCTACCAACGGAGCTACCCAGTCTGAACACAAATAAAACAAAATATATCAGAAATTTAAGTAAATAAGCTACAATGTCCAAGGTACTAAACATGATATATTCTATGGGGTGTCATAAGCAAGTCATTAGAATACTTTACTACAAAAGTTGTAAAAGATATGCATTCAAAATTTGAGGAAACAAAGATAAAATAAAGCTATCTATTGGGATTCACTAACAAGTACATTGGAAGACTTGACTACTGTTGTTAAAAGACATGCATTACATGGTATTGAGCCACAAACCACAATGCATACTAGTAAAATAAAAACAAACTCACATGGGATTCGAACCTATGTGAGGTGTACATCGATAGTGCAAAACCAACACTCTACCAACTGAGCTACCCAGTCTGAACACAAATAAAACCAATTATATCAGAGATTTAAGTAAATAAGCTACAATGTCCAAGGTACTAAACATGATATATTCTATGGGGTGTCATAAGCAAGTCATTAGAATACTTTACTACAAAAGTTGTAAAAGATATGCATTCAAAATTTGAGGAAACAAAGAGAAAACAAAGCTATCTATTGGGTTTCACTAACAAGTACATTGGAAGACTTGACTACTGTTGTTAAAAGACATGCATTACATGGTATTGAGCCACAAACCACAATGCATACTAGTAAAATAAAAACAAACTCACATGGGATTCGAACCTATGTGAGGTGTACATCGATAGTGCAAGACCAACACTCTACCAACTGAGCTACCCAGTCTGAGCACAAACGAAAAAAAATATATCAGAAATTTAAGTAAATAAGCTACAATGTCCAAGGTACTAAACATGATATATTCTATGGGGTGTCATAAGCAAGTCATTAGAATACTTTACTACAAAAGTTGTAAAAGATATGCATTCAAAATTTGAGGAAACAAAGATAAAATAAAGCTATCTATTGGGTTTCACTAACAAGTACATTGGAAGACTTGACTACTGTTGTTAAAAGACATGCATTACATGGTATTGAGCCACAAACCACAATGCAGACTAGTAAAATAAAAACAAACTCACATGGGATTCGAACCTATGTGAGGTGTACATTGATAGTGCAAGACCAACACTCTACCAACTGAGCTACCAAGTCTGAACACAAATGGGACAAATATATCAGAGATTTAAGTAAATAAGCTACAATGTCCAAGGTACTAAACATGATATATTCTATGGGGTGTCATAAGCAAGTCATTAGAATACTTTACTACAAAAGTTGTAAAAGATATGCATTCAAAATTTGAGGAAACAAAGAGAAAATAAAGCTATCTATTGGGTTTCACTAACAAGTACATTGGAAGACTTGACTACTGTTGTTAAAAGACATGCATTACATGGTATTGAGCCACAAACCACAATGCTGACTAGTAAAATAAAAACAAACTCACATGGGATTCGAACCTATGTGAGGTGTACATCGATAGTGCAAGACCAACACTCTACCAACTGAGCTACCCAGTCTAAACACAAATGAAACCAAATATATCAGAGATTTAAGTAAATAAGCTACAATGTCCAAGGTACTAAACATGATATATTCTATCTGGTGTCATAAGCAAGTCATTAGAATACTTTACTACAAAAGTTGTAAAAGATATGCATTCAAAATTTGAGGAAACAAAGAGAAAATAAAGCTATCTATTGGGTTTTAACTAACAAGTACATTGGAAGACTTGACTACTGTTGTTAAAAGACATGCATTACATGGTATTGAGCCACAAACCACAATGCTGACTTATAAAATAAAAACAAACTCACATGGGATTCCAACCTATGTGAGGTGTACATCGATAGTGCAAGACCAACACTCTACCAACTGAGCTACCCAGTCTGAACACGCATGAAACTAAATATATCAGAGATTTAAGTAAATAAGCTACAGTGTCCAAGGTACTAAACATGATATAATCTATGGGGTGTCATAAGCAAGTCATTAGAATACTTTACTACAAAAGTTGTAAAAGATATGCATTCAAAATTTGAGGAAACAAAGAGAAAATAAAGCTATCTATTGGGTTTCACTAACAAGTACATTGGAAGACTTGACTACTGTTGTTAAAAGACATGCATTACATGGTATTGAGCCACAAACCACAATGCAGACTAGTAAAATAAAAACAAACTCACATGGGATTCAAACCTATGCGAGGTGTACATTGATAGTGCAAGACCAACACTATACCAACTGAGCTAACCAGTCTGAACACAAACGACACAAAATATATCAGAGATATAAGTAAATAAGCTACAATGTCCATGGTACTAAACATGATATATTCTATGGGGTGTCATAAGCAAGTCATTAGAATACTTTACTACAAAAGTTGTAAAAGATATGCATTCAAAATTTGAGGAAACAAAGAGAAAATAAAGCTATCTATTGTGTTTCACTAACAAGTACATTGGAAGACTTGACTACTGTTGTTAAAAGACATGCATTACATGGTATTGAGCCACAAACCACAATGCAGACTAGTAAAATAAAAACAAACTCACATGGGATTCAAACCTATGTGAGGTGTACATTGATAGTGCAAGAACCACACCCTACCTACTGAGCTACCCAGTCTGAACACATATGACACAAAATATATCAGAGATTTAAGTTAATAAGCTACAATGTCCAAGGTACTAAACATGATATATTCTATGGGGTGTCATAAGCAAGTCATTAGAATACTTTACTTCAAAAGTTGTAAAAGATATGCATTCAAAATTTGAGGAAACAAAGAGAAAAAATAAAGCTATCTATTGGGTTTCACTAACAAGCACTTTGGAAGACTTGACTACTGTTGTTAAAAGACATGCATTACATGGTATTGAGCCACAAACCATACTAGTAAAATAAAAACAAACTCACATGGGATTCGAACCTATGTGAGGTGTACGTCAATAGTGCAAGACCAACACTTTACCAACTGAGCTACCCAGTCTGAACACAAATGAAACAAAATATATCAGAGATTTAAGTAAATAAGCTACAATGTCCAAGATACTAAACATGATATATTCTATGGGGTGTCATAAGCAAGTCATTAGAATACTTTACTACAAAAGTTGTAAAAGATATGCATTCAAAATTTGAGGAAACAAAGAGAAAACAAAGCTATCTATTGGGTTTCACTAACAAGTACATTGGAAGACTTGACTACTGTTGTTAAAAGACATGCATTACATGGTATTGAGCCACAAACCACAATGCATACTAGTAAAATAAAAACAAACTCACATGGGATTCAAACCTATGTGAGGTGTACATCGATAGTGCAAGACCAACACTCTACCAACGGAGCTACCCAGTCTGAACACAAATAAAACAAAATATATCAGAAATTTAAGTAAATAAGCTACAATGTCCAAGGTACTAAACATGATATATTCTATGGGGTGTCATAAGCAAGTCATTAGAATACTTTACTACAAAAGTTGTAAAAGATATGCATTCAAAATTTGAGGAAACAAAGATAAAATAAAGCTATCTATTGGGATTCACTAACAAGTACATTGGAAGACTTGACTACTGTTGTTAAAAGACATGCATTACATGGTATTGAGCCACAAACCACAATGCATACTAGTAAAATAAAAACAAACTCACATGGGATTCGAACCTATGTGAGGTGTACATCGATAGTGCAAAACCAACACTCTACCAACTGAGCTACCCAGTCTGAACACAAATAAAACCAATTATATCAGAGATTTAAGTAAATAAGCTACAATGTCCAAGGTACTAAACATGATATATTCTATGGGGTGTCATAAGCAAGTCATTAGAATACTTTACTACAAAAGTTGTAAAAGATATGCATTCAAAATTTGAGGAAACAAAGAGAAAACAAAGCTATCTATTGGGTTTCACTAACAAGTACATTGGAAGACTTGACTACTGTTGTTAAAAGACATGCATTACATGGTATTGAGCCACAAACCACAATGCATACTAGTAAAATAAAAACAAACTCACATGGGATTCGAACCTATGTGAGGTGTACATCGATAGTGCAAGACCAACACTCTACCAACTGAGCTACCCAGTCTGAACACAAACGAAAAAAAATATATCAGAAATTTAAGTAAATAAGCTACAATGTCCAAGGTACTAAACATGATATATTCTATGGGGTGTCATAAGCAAGTCATTAGAATACTTTACTACAAAAGTTGTAAAAGATATGCATTCAAAATTTGAGGAAACAAAGATAAAATAAAGCTATCTATTGGGTTTCACTAACAAGTACATTGGAAGACTTGACTACTGTTGTTAAAAGACATGCATTACATGGTATTGAGCCACAAACCACAATGCAGACTAGTGAAATAAAAACAAACTCACATGGGATTCGAACCTATGTGAGGTGTACATTGATAGTGCAAGACCAACACTCTACCAACTGAGCTACCAAGTCTGAACACAAATGGGACAAATATATCAGAGATTTAAGTAAATAAGCTACAATGTCCAAGGTACTAAACATGATATATTCTATGGGGTGTCATAAGCAAGTCATTAGAATACTTTACTACAAAAGTTGTAAAAGATATGCATTCAAAATTTGAGGAAACAAAGAGAAAATAAAGCTATCTATTGGGTTTCACTAACAAGTACATTGGAAGACTTGACTACTGTTGTTAAAAGACATGCATTACATGGTATTGAGCCACAAACCACAATGCTGACTAGTAAAATAAAAACAAACTCACATGGGATTCGAACCTATGTGAGGTGTACATCGATAGTGCAAGACCAACACTCTACCAACTGAGCTACCCAGTCTAAACACAAATGAAACAAAATATATCAGAGATTTAAGTAAATAAGCTACAATGTCCAAGGTACTAAACATGATATATTCTATCTGGTGTCATAAGCAAGTCATTAGAATACTTTACTACAAAAGTTGTAAAAGATATGCATTCAAAATTTGAGGAAACAAAGAGAAAATAAAGCTATCTATTGGGTTTTAACTAACAAGTACATTGGAAGACTTGACTACTGTTGTTAAAAGACATGCATTACATGGTATTGAGCCACAAACCACAATGCTGACTTATAAAATAAAAACAAACTCACATGGGATTCCAACCTATGTGAGGTGTACATCGATAGTGCAAGACCAACACTCTACCAACTGAGCTACCCAGTCTGAACACGAATGAAACTAAATATATCAGAGATTTAAGTAAATAAGCTACAGTGTCCAAGGTACTAAACATGATATAATCTATGGGGTGTCATAAGCAAGTCATTAGAATACTTTACTACAAAAGTTGTAAAAGATATGCATTCAAAATTTGAGGAAACAAAGAGAAAATAAAGCTATCTATTGGGTTTCACTAACAAGTACATTGGAAGACTTGACTACTGTTGTTAAAAGACATGCATTACATGGTATTGAGCCACAAACCACAATGCAGACTAGTAAAATAAAAACAAACTCACATGGGATTCGAACCTATGTGAGGTGTACATCAATAGTGCAAGACCAACACTCTACCAACTGAGCTACCCAGTCTGAACACAAATGAAATCAAATATATCAGAGATTTAAGTAAATAAGCTACAATGTCCAAGGTACTAAACATGATATATTCTATGGGGTGTCATAAGCAAGTCATTAGAATACTTTACTACAAAAGTTGTAAAAGATATGCATTCAAAATTTGAGGAAACAAAGAGAAAACAAAGCTATCTATTGGGTTTCACTAACAAGTACATTGGAAGAATTGACTACTGTTGTTAAAAGACATGCATTACATGGTATAGAGCCACAAACCACAATGAATACTAGTAAAATAAAAACAAACTCACATGGGATTCGAACCTATGTGAGGTGTACATCGATAGTGCAAGACCAACGCTCTACCAACTAAACTACCCAGTCCGAACACAAATGAAACAAAATATATCAGAAATTTAAGTAAATAAGCTACAATGTCCAAGGTACTAAACATGATATATTCTATGGGGTGTCATAAGCAAGTCATTAGAATACTTTACTACAAAAGTTGTAAAAGATATGCATTCAAAATTTGAGGAAACAAAGAGAAAACAAAGCTATCTATTGAGTTTCACTAACAAGTACATTGGAAGACTTGACTACTGTTGTTAAAAGACATGCATTACATGGTATTGAGCCACAAACCACAATGCATACTAGTAAAATAAAAACAAACTCACATGGGATTCGAACCTATGTGAGGTGTACATCGATAGTGCAAGACCAACACTCTACCAACTGAGCTACCCAGTCTGAACACAAACGAAAAAAAATATATCAGAAATTTAAGTAAATAAGCTACAATGTCCAAGGTACTAAACATGATATATTCTATGGGGTGTCATAAGCAAGTCATTAGAATACTTTACTACAAAAGTTGTAAAAGATATGCATTCAAAATTTGAGGAAACAAAGATAAAATAAAGCTATCTATTGGGTTTCACTAACAAGTACATTGGAAGACTTGACTACTGTTGTTAAAAGACATGCATTACATGGTATTGAGCCACAAACCACAATGCAGACTAGTAAAATAAAAACAAACTCACATGGGATTCGAACCTATGTGAGGTGTACATTGATAGTGCAAGACCAACACTCTACCAACTGAGCTACCAAGTCTGAACACAAATGGGACAAATATATCAGAGATTTAAGTAAATAAGCTACAATGTCCAAGGTACTAAACATGATATATTCTATGGGGTGTCATAAGCAAGTCATTAGAATACTTTACTACAAAAGTTGTAAAAGATATGCATTCAAAATTTGAGGAAACAAAGAGAAAATAAAGCTATCTATTGGGTTTCACTAACAAGTACATTGGAAGACTTGACTACTGTTGTTAAAAGACATGCATTACATGGTATTGAGCCACAAACCACAATGCAGACTAGTAAAATAAAAACAAACTCACATGGGATTCAAACCTATGTGAGGTGTACATTGATAGTGCAAGACCAACACTATACCAACTGAGCTAACCAGTCTGAACACAAACGACACGAAATATATCAGAGATTTAAGTTAATAAGCTACAATGTCCATGGTACTAAACATGATATATTCTATGGGGTGTCATAAGCAAGTCATTAGAATACTTTACTACAAAAGTTGTAAAAGATATGCATTCAAAATTTGAGGAACCAAAGAGAAAAAATAAAGCTATCTATTGGGTTTCACTAACAAGCACTTTGGAAGACTTGACTACTGTTGTTAAAAGACATGCATTACATGGTATTGAGCCACAAACCACAATGCATACTAGTAAAATAAAAACATACTCACATGGGATTCGAACCTATGTGAGGTGTACATTGATAGTGCAAGACCAACACTCTACCAAATGAGCTACCAAGTCTGAACACAAGTGGGACAAATATATCAGAGATTTAAGTAAATGAGCTACAATGTCCAAGGTACTAAACATGATATATTCTATGGGGTGTCATAAGCAAGTCATTAGAATACTTTACTACAAAAGTTGTAAAAGATATGCATTCAAAATTTGAGGAAACAAAGAAAAAATAAAGCTATCTATTGGGTTTCACTAACAAGTACATTGGAAGACTTGACTACTGTTGTTAAAAGACATGCATTACATGGAATTGAGCCACAACCCACAATGCATACTAGTAAAATAAAAACAAACTCACATGGGATTCGAACCTATGTGAGGTGTACACCAATAGTGCAAGACCAACACTCTACCAACTGAGCTACCCAGTCTGAACACAAATGAAACAAAATATATCAGAGATTTAAGTAAATAAGCTACAATGTCCAAGATACTAAACATGATATACTCTATGGGGTGTCATAAGCAAGTCATTAGAATACTTTACTACAAAAGTTGTAAAAGATATGCATTCAAAATTTGAGGAAACAAAGAGAAAATAAAGCTATCTATTGGGTTTCACTAACAAGTACATTGGAAGACTTGACTACTGTTGTTAAAAGACATGCATTACATGGTATTGAGCCACAAACTACAATGCATACTAGTAAAATAAAAATAACCTCACATGGCATTCGAATCTATGTGAGGTGTACATTGATAGTGCAAGACCAACACTATACCAATTGAGCTACCAAGTCTGAACACAAATGGGACAAAAATATCAGAGATTTAAGTAAATAAGCTACAATGTTCAAGGTACTAAACATGATATATTCTATGGGGTGTCATAAGCAAGTCATTAGAATACTTTACTACAAAAGTTGTAAAAGATATGCATTCAAAATTTGAGGAAACAAAGAGAAAAAATAAAGCTATCTATTGGGTTTCACTAACAAGCACTTTGGAAGACTTGACTACTGTTGTTAAAAGACATGCATTACATGGTATTGAGCCACAAACCACAATGCATACTAGTAAAATAAAAACAAACTCACATAGGATTTGAACCTATGTGAGGTGTACATCGATAGTGCAAGACCAACACTCTACCAACTGAGCTACCCAGTCTGAACACAAATGAAACAAAATATATCAGATATTTAAGTAAATAAGCTACAATGTCCAAGGTACTAAACATTATATATTCTATGGGGTGTCATAAGCAAGTCATTAGAATACTTTACTACAAAAGTTGTAAAGATATGCATTCAAAATTTGAGGAAACAACGAGAAAACAAAGCTATCTATTGGGTTTCACTAACAAGTACATTGGAAGACTTGACTACTGTTGTTAAAAGACATGCATTACATGATATTGAGCCACAAACCACAATGCATACTAGTAAAATAAAAACAAACTCACATGGGATTCGAACCTATGTGAGGTGTACATTGATAGTGCAAGACCAACACTCTACCAAGTGAGCTACCAAGTCTGAACACAAGTGGGACAAATATATCAGAGATTTAAGTAAATGAGCTACAATGTCCAAGGTACTAAACATGATATATTCTATGGGGTGTCATAAGCAAGTCATTAGAATACTTTACTACAAAAGTTGTAAAAGATATGCATTCAAAATTTGAGGAAACAAAGAGAAAACAAAGCTATCTATTGGGTTTCACTAACAAGTACATTGGAAGACTTGACTACTGTTATTAAAAGACATGCATTACATGGTATTGAGCCACAACCCACAATGCATACTAGTAAAATAAAAAAAACTCACATGGGATTCGAACCTATGTGAGGTGTACATCAATAGTGCAAGACCAACACTCTACCAACTGAGCTACCCAGTCTGAACGCAAATGAAGCAAAATATATCAGAGATTTAAGTAAATAAGCTACAATGTCCAAGATACTAAACATGATATACTCTATGGAGTGTCATAAGCAAGTCATTAGAATACTTTACTACAAAAGTTGTAAAAGATATGCATTCAAAATTTGAGGAAACAAAGAGAAAACAAAGCTATCTATTGGGTTTCACTAACAAGTACATTGGAAGACTTGACTACTGTTGTTAAAAGACATGCATTACATGGTATTGAGCCACAAACCACAATGCATACTAGTAAAATAAAAACAAACTCACATGGGATTCGAACCTATGTGAGGTGTACATCAATAGTGCAAGACCAACACTCTACCAACTGAGCTACCCAATCTGAACTCAAATAAAACCAATTATATCACGGATTTAAGTAAATAAGCTACAATGTCCAAGGTACTAAACATGATATATTCTATGGGGTGTCATAAGCAAGTCATTAGAATACTTTACTACAAAAGTTGTAAAAGATATGCATTCAAAATTTGAGGAAACAAAGAGAAAACAAAGCTATCTATTGGGTTTCACTAACAAGTACATTGGAAGACTTGACTACTGTTGTTAAAAGACATGCATTACATGGTATTGAGCCACAAACCACAATGCATACTAGTAAAATAAAAACAAACTCACATGGGATTCGAACCTATGTGAGGTGTACATCGATAGTGCAAGACCAACACTCTACCAACTGAGCTACCCAGTCTGAACACAAATGAAACAAAATATATCAGAGATTTAAGTAAATAAGCTACAATGTCCAAGGTACTAAACATGATATATTCTATGGGGTGTCATAAGCAAGTCATTAGAATACTTTACTACAAAAGTTGTAAAAGATATGCATTCAAAATTTGAGGAAACAAAGAGAAAATAAAGCTATCTATTGGGTTTCACTAACAAGTACATTGGAAGACTTGACTACTGTTGTTAAAAGACATGCATTACATGGTATTGAGCCACAAACCACAATGCAGACTAGTAAAATAAAAACAAACTCACATGGGATTCAAACCTATGTGAGGTGTACATTGATAGTGCAAGACCAACACTATACCAACTGAGCTAACCAGTCTGAACACAAACGACACGAAATATATCAGAGATTTAAGTTAATAAGCTACAATGTCCATGGTACTAAACATGATATATTCTATGGGGTGTCATAAGCAAGTCATTAGAATACTTTACTACAAAAGTTGTAAAAGATATGCATTCAAAATTTGAGGAACCAAAGAGAAAAAATAAAGCTATCTATTGGGTTTCACTAACAAGCACTTTGGAAGACTTGACTACTGTTGTTAAAAGACATGCATTACATGGTATTGAGCCACAAACCACAATGCATACTAGTAAAATAAAAACATACTCACATGGGATTTGAACCTATGTGAGGTGTACATCGATAGTGCAAGACCAACACTCTACCAACTGAGCTACCCAGTCTGAACACAAATGAAACAAAATATATCAGATATTTAAGTAAATAAGCTACAATGTCCAAGGTACTAAACATTATATATTCTATGGGGTGTCATAAGCAAGTCATTAGAATACTTTACTACAAAAGTTGTAAAAGATATGCTTTTAAAATTTGAGGAAACAAAGAGAAAACAAAGCTATCTATTGGGTTTCACTAACAAGTACATTGGAAGACTTGACTACTGTTGTTAAAAGACATGCATTACATGATATTGAGCCACAAACTACAATGCATACTAGTAAAATAAAAACAAACTCACATGAGGTTCGAACCTATGTGAGGTGTACATTGATAGTGCAAGACCAACACTCTACCAAATGAGCTACCAAGTCTGAACGCAAGTGGGACAAATATATCAGAGATTTAAGTAAATGAGCTACAATGTCCAAGGTACTAAACATGATATATTCTATGGGGTGTCATAAGCAAGTCATTAGAATACTTTACTACAAAAGTTGTAAAAGATATGCATTCAAAATTTGAGGAAACAAAGAAAAAATAAAGCTATCTATTGGGTTTCACTAACAAGTACATTGGAAGACTTGACTACTGTTGTTAAAAGACATGCATTACATGGAATTGAGCCACAACCCACAATGCATACTAGTAAAATAAAAACAAACTCACATGGGATTCGAACCTATGTGAGGTGTACACCAATAGTGCAAGACCAACACTCTACCAACTGAGCTACCCAGTCTGAACACAAATGAAACAAAATATATCAGAGATTTAAGTAAATAAGCTACAATGTCCAAGATACTAAACATGATATACTCTATGGGGTGTCATAAGCAAGTCATTAGAATACTTTACTACAAAAGTTGTAAAAGATATGCATTCAAAATTTGAGGAAACAAAGAGAAAATAAAGCTATCTATTGGGTTTCACTAACAAGTACATTGGAAGACTTGACTACTGTTGTTAAAAGACATGCATTACATGGTATTGAGCCACAAACTACAATGCATACTAGTAAAATAAAAATAACCTCACATGGCATTCGAATCTATGTGAGGTGTACATTGATAGTGCAAGACCAACACTATACCAATTGAGCTACCAAGTCTGAACACAAATGGGACAAAAATATCAGAGATTTAAGTAAATAAGCTACAATGTTCAAGGTACTAAACATGATATATTCTATGGGGTGTCATAAGCAAGTCATTAGAATACTTTACTACAAAAGTTGTAAAAGATATGCATTCAAAATTTGAGGAAACAAAGAGAAAAAATAAAGCTATCTATTGGGTTTCACTAACAAGCACTTTGGAAGACTTGACTACTGTTGTTAAAAGACATGCATTACATGGTATTGAGCCACAAACCACAATGCATACTAGTAAAATAAAAACAAACTCACATAGGATTTGAACCTATGTGAGGTGTACATCGATAGTGCAAGACCAACACTCTACCAACTGAGCTACCCAGTCTGAACACAAATGAAACAAAATATATCAGATATTTAAGTAAATAAGCTACAATGTCCAAGGTACTAAACATTATATATTCTATGGGGTGTCATAAGCAAGTCATTAGAATACTTTACTACAAAAGTTGTAAAGATATGCATTCAAAATTTGAGGAAACAACGAGAAAACAAAGCTATCTATTGGGTTTCACTAACAAGTACATTGGAAGACTTGACTACTGTTGTTAAAAGACATGCATTACATGATATTGAGCCACAAACCACAATGCATACTAGTAAAATAAAAACAAACTCACATGGGATTCGAACCTATGTGAGGTGTACATTGATAGTGCAAGACCAACACTCTACCAAGTGAGCTACCAAGTCTGAACACAAGTGGGACAAATATATCAGAGATTTAAGTAAATGAGCTACAATGTCCAAGGTACTAAACATGATATATTCTATGGGGTGTCATAAGCAAGTCATTAGAATACTTTACTACAAAAGTTGTAAAAGATATGCATTCAAAATTTGAGGAAACAAAGAGAAAACAAAGCTATCTATTGGGTTTCACTAACAAGTACATTGGAAGACTTGACTACTGTTATTAAAAGACATGCATTACATGGTATTGAGCCACAACCCACAATGCATACTAGTAAAATAAAAAAAACTCACATGGGATTCGAACCTATGTGAGGTGTACATCAATAGTGCAAGACCAACACTCTACCAACTGAGCTACCCAGTCTGAACGCAAATGAAGCAAAATATATCAGAGATTTAAGTAAATAAGCTACAATGTCCAAGATACTAAACATGATATACTCTATGGAGTGTCATAAGCAAGTCATTAGAATACTTTACTACAAAAGTTGTAAAAGATATGCATTCAAAATTTGAGGAAACAAAGAGAAAACAAAGCTATCTATTGGGTTTCACTAACAAGTACATTGGAAGACTTGACTACTGTTGTTAAAAGACATGCATTACATGGTATTGAGCCACAAACCACAATGCATACTAGTAAAATAAAAACAAACTCACATGGGATTCGAACCTATGTGAGGTGTACATCAATAGTGCAAGACCAACACTCTACCAACTGAGCTACCCAATCTGAACTCAAATAAAACCAATTATATCACGGATTTAAGTAAATAAGCTACAATGTCCAAGGTACTAAACATGATATATTCTATGGGGTGTCATAAGCAAGTCATTAGAATACTTTACTACAAAAGTTGTAAAAGATATGCATTCAAAATTTGAGGAAACAAAGAGAAAACAAAGCTATCTATTGGGTTTCACTAACAAGTACATTGGAAGACTTGACTACTGTTGTTAAAAGACATGCATTACATGGTATTGAGCCACAAACCACAATGCATACTAGTAAAATAAAAACAAACTCACATGGGATTCGAACCTATGTGAGGTGTACATCGATAGTGCAAGACCAACACTCTACCAACTGAGCTACCCAGTCTGAACACAAATGAAACAAAATATATCAGAGATTTAAGTAAATAAGCTACAATGTCCAAGGTACTAAACATGATATATTCTATGGGGTGTCATAAGCAAGTCATTAGAATACTTTACTACAAAAGTTGTAAAAGATATGCATTCAAAATTAGAGGAAGCAAAGAGAAAACAAAGCTATCTATTGGGTTTCACTAACAAGTACATTGGAAGACTTGACTACTGTTGTTAATAGACATGCATTACATGGTATTGAGCCACAAACCACAATGCATACTAGTAAAATAAAAACAAACTCACATGGCATTCGAACCTATGTGAGGTGTACATCGATAGTGCAAGACCAACACTCCACCAACTGAGCTACCCAGTCTGAACATAAATTAATCCAAATATATCAGAGATTTAAGTAAATAAGCTACAATGTCCAAGGTACTAAACATGATATATTCTATGGGGTGTCATAAGCAAGTCATTAGAATACTTTACTACAAAAGTTGTAAAAGATATGCATTCAAAATTTAAGGAAACAAAGAGAAAATAAAGCTATCTATTGTGTTTCACTAACAAGTACATTGGAAGACTTGACTACTGTTGTTAAAAGACATGCATTACATGGTATTGAGCCACAAACCACAATGCAGACTAGTAAAATAAAAACAAACTCACATGGGATTCGAACCTATGTGAAGTGTACATCGATAGTGCAAGACCAACACTCTACCAACTGAGCTACCCAGTCTGAACACAAACGAAAAAAAATATATCAGAAATTTAAGTAAATAAGCTACAATGTCCAAGGTACTAAACATGATATATTCTATGGGGTGTCATAAGCAAGTCATTAGAATACTTTACTACAAAAGTTGTAAAAGATATGCATTCAAAATTTGAGGAAACAAAGATAAAATAAAGCTATCTATTGGGTTTCACTAACAAGTACATTGGAAGACTTGACTACTGTTGTTAAAAGACATGCATTACATGGTATTGAGCCACAAACCACAATGCAGACTAGTGAAATAAAAACAAACTCACATGGGATTCGAACCTATGTGAGGTGTACATTGATAGTGCAAGACCAACACTCTACCAACTGAGCTACCAAGTCTGAACACAAATGGGACAAATATATCAGAGATTTAAGTAAATAAGCTACAATGTCCAAGGTACTAAACATGATATATTCTATGGGGTGTCATAAGCAAGTCATTAGAATACTTTACTACAAAAGTTGTAAAAGATATGCATTCAAAATTTGAGGAAACAAAGAGAAAATAAAGCTATCTATTGGGTTTCACTAACAAGTACATTGGAAGACTTGACTACTGTTGTTAAAAGACATGCATTACATGGTATTGAGCCACAAACCACAATGCTGACTAGTAAAATAAAAACAAACTCACATGGGATTCGAACCTATGTGAGGTGTACATCGATAGTGCAAGACCAACACTCTACCAACTGAGCTACCCAGTCTAAACACAAATGAAACAAAATATATCAGAGATTTAAGTAAATAAGCTACAATGTCCAAGGTACTAAACATGATATATTCTATCTGGTGTCATAAGCAAGTCATTAGAATACTTTACTACAAAAGTTGTAAAAGATATGCATTCAAAATTTGAGGAAACAAAGAGAAAATAAAGCTATCTATTGGGTTTTAACTAACAAGTACATTGGAAGACTTGACTACTGTTGTTAAAAGACATGCATTACATGGTATTGAGCCACAAACCACAATGCTGACTTATAAAATAAAAACAAACTCACATGGGATTCCAACCTATGTGAGGTGTACATCGATAGTGCAAGACCAACACTCTACCAACTGAGCTACCCAGTCTGAACACGAATGAAACTAAATATATCAGAGATTTAAGTAAATAAGCTACAGTGTCCAAGGTACTAAACATGATATAATCTATGGGGTGTCATAAGCAAGTCATTAGAATACTTTACTACAAAAGTTGTAAAAGATATGCATTCAAAATTTGAGGAAACAAAGAGAAAATAAAGCTATCTATTGGGTTTCACTAACAAGTACATTGGAAGACTTGACTACTGTTGTTAAAAGACATGCATTACATGGTATTGAGCCACAAACCACAATGCAGACTAGTAAAATAAAAACAAACTCACATGGGATTCGAACCTATGTGAGGTGTACATCAATAGTGCAAGACCAACACTCTACCAACTGAGCTACCCAGTCTGAACACAAATGAAATCAAATATATCAGAGATTTAAGTAAATAAGCTACAATGTCCAAGGTACTAAACATGATATATTCTATGGGGTGTCATAAGCAAGTCATTAGAATACTTTACTACAAAAGTTGTAAAAGATATGCATTCAAAATTTGAGGAAACAAAGAGAAAACAAAGCTATCTATTGGGTTTCACTAACAAGTACATTGGAAGAATTGACTACTGTTGTTAAAAGACATGCATTACATGGTATAGAGCCACAAACCACAATGAATACTAGTAAAATAAAAACAAACTCACATGGGATTCGAACCTATGTGAGGTGTACATCGATAGTGCAAGACCAACGCTCTACCAACTAAACTACCCAGTCCGAACACAAATGAAACAAAATATATCAGAAATTTAAGTAAATAAGCTACAATGTCCAAGGTACTAAACATGATATATTCTATGGGGTGTCATAAGCAAGTCATTAGAATACTTTACTACAAAAGTTGTAAAAGATATGCATTCAAAATTTGAGGAAACAAAGAGAAAACAAAGCTATCTATTGAGTTTCACTAACAAGTACATTGGAAGACTTGACTACTGTTGTTAAAAGACATGCATTACATGGTATTGAGCCACAAACCACAATGCATACTAGTAAAATAAAAACAAACTCACATGGGATTCGAACCTATGTGAGGTGTACATCGATAGTGCAAGACCAACACTCTACCAACTGAGCTACCCAGTCTGAACACAAACGAAAAAAAATATATCAGAAATTTAAGTAAATAAGCTACAATGTCCAAGGTACTAAACATGATATATTCTATGGGGTGTCATAAGCAAGTCATTAGAATACTTTACTACAAAAGTTGTAAAAGATATGCATTCAAAATTTGAGGAAACAAAGATAAAATAAAGCTATCTATTGGGTTTCACTAACAAGTACATTGGAAGACTTGACTACTGTTGTTAAAAGACATGCATTACATGGTATTGAGCCACAAACCACAATGCAGACTAGTAAAATAAAAACAAACTCACATGGGATTCGAACCTATGTGAGGTGTACATTGATAGTGCAAGACCAACACTCTACCAACTGAGCTACCAAGTCTGAACACAAATGGGACAAATATATCAGAGATTTAAGTAAATAAGCTACAATGTCCAAGGTACTAAACATGATATATTCTATGGGGTGTCATAAGCAAGTCATTAGAATACTTTACTACAAAAGTTGTAAAAGATATGCATTCAAAATTTGAGGAAACAAAGAGAAAATAAAGCTATCTATTGGGTTTCACTAACAAGTACATTGGAAGACTTGACTACTGTTGTTAAAAGACATGCATTACATGGTATTGAGCCACAAACCACAATGCAGACTAGTAAAATAAAAACAAACTCACATGGGATTCAAACCTATGTGAGGTGTACATTGATAGTGCAAGACCAACACTATACCAACTGAGCTAACCAGTCTGAACTCAAACGACACGAAATATATCAGAGATTTAAGTTAATAAGCTACAATGTCCATGGTACTAAACATGATATATTCTATGGGGTGTCATAAGCAAGTCATTAGAATACTTTACTACAAAAGTTGTAAAAGATATGCATTCAAAATTTGAGGAACCAAAGAGAAAAAATAAAGCTATCTATTGGGTTTCACTAACAAGCACTTTGGAAGACTTGACTACTGTTGTTAAAAGACATGCATTACATGGTATTGAGCCACAAACCACAATGCATACTAGTAAAATAAAAACATACTCACATGGGATTTGAACCTATGTGAGGTGTACATCGATAGTGCAAGACCAACACTCTACCAACTGAGCTACCCAGTCTGAACACAAATGAAACAAAATATATCAGATATTTAAGTAAATAAGCTACAATGTCCAAGGTACTAAACATTATATATTCTATGGGGTGTCATAAGCAAGTCATTAGAATACTTTACTACAAAAGTTGTAAAAGATATGCTTTTAAAATTTGAGGAAACAAAGAGAAAACAAAGCTATCTATTGGGTTTCACTAACAAGTACATTGGAAGACTTGACTACTGTTGTTAAAAGACATGCATTACATGATATTGAGCCACAAACTACAATGCATACTAGTAAAATAAAAACAAACTCACATGAGATTCGAACCTATGTGAGGTGTACATTGATAGTGCAAGACCAACACTCTACCAAATGAGCTACCAAGTCTGAACACAAGTGGGACAAATATATCAGAGATTTAAGTAAATGAGCTACAATGTCCAAGGTACTAAACATGATATATTCTATGGGGTGTCATAAGCAAGTCATTAGAATACTTTACTACAAAAGTTGTAAAAGATATGCATTCAAAATTTGAGGAAACAAAGAAAAAATAAAGCTATCTATTGGGTTTCACTAACAAGTACATTGGAAGACTTGACTACTGTTGTTAAAAGACATGCATTACATGGAATTGAGCCACAACCCACAATGCATACTAGTAAAATAAAAACAAACTCACATGGGATTCGAACCTATGTGAGGTGTACACCAATAGTGCAAGACCAACACTCTACCAACTGAGCTACCCAGTCTGAACACAAATGAAACAAAATATATCAGAGATTTAAGTAAATAAGCTACAATGTCCAAGATACTAAACATGATATACTCTATGGGGTGTCATAAGCAAGTCATTAGAATACTTTACTACAAAAGTTGTAAAAGATATGCATTCAAAATTTGAGGAAACAAAGAGAAAATAAAGCTATCTATTGGGTTTCACTAACAAGTACATTGGAAGACTTGACTACTGTTGTTAAAAGACATGCATTACATGGTATTGAGCCACAAACTACAATGCATACTAGTAAAATAAAAATAACCTCACATGGCATTCGAATCTATGTGAGGTGTACATTGATAGTGCAAGACCAACACTATACCAATTGAGCTACCAAGTCTGAACACAAATGGGACAAAAATATCAGAGATTTAAGTAAATAAGCTACAATGTTCAAGGTACTAAACATGATATATTCTATGGGGTGTCATAAGCAAGTCATTAGAATACTTTACTACAAAAGTTGTAAAAGATATGCATTCAAAATTTGAGGAAACAAAGAGAAAAAATAAAGCTATCTATTGGGTTTCACTAACAAGCACTTTGGAAGACTTGACTACTGTTGTTAAAAGACATGCATTACATGGTATTGAGCCACAAACCACAATGCATACTAGTAAAATAAAAACAAACTCACATAGGATTTGAACCTATGTGAGGTGTACATCGATAGTGCAAGACCAACACTCTACCAACTGAGCTACCCAGTCTGAACACAAATGAAACAAAATATATCAGATATTTAAGTAAATAAGCTACAATGTCCAAGGTACTAAACATTATATATTCTATGGGGTGTCATAAGCAAGTCATTAGAATACTTTACTACAAAAGTTGTAAAGATATGCATTCAAAATTTGAGGAAACAACGAGAAAACAAAGCTATCTATTGGGTTTCACTAACAAGTACATTGGAAGACTTGACTACTGTTGTTAAAAGACATGCATTACATGATATTGAGCCACAAACCACAATGCATACTAGTAAAATAAAAACAAACTCACATGGGATTCGAACCTATGTGAGGTGTACATTGATAGTGCAAGACCAACACTCTACCAAGTGAGCTACCAAGTCTGAACACAAGTGGGACAAATATATCAGAGATTTAAGTAAATGAGCTACAATGTCCAAGGTACTAAACATGATATATTCTATGGGGTGTCATAAGCAAGTCATTAGAATACTTTACTACAAAAGTTGTAAAAGATATGCATTCAAAATTTGAGGAAACAAAGAGAAAACAAAGCTATCTATTGGGTTTCACTAACAAGTACATTGGAAGACTTGACTACTGTTATTAAAAGACATGCATTACATGGTATTGAGCCACAACCCACAATGCATACTAGTAAAATAAAAAAAACTCACATGGGATTCGAACCTATGTGAGGTGTACATCAATAGTGCAAGACCAACACTCTACCAACTGAGCTACCCAGTCTGAACGCAAATGAAGCAAAATATATCAGAGATTTAAGTAAATAAGCTACAATGTCCAAGATACTAAACATGATATACTCTATGGAGTGTCATAAGCAAGTCATTAGAATACTTTACTACAAAAGTTGTAAAAGATATGCATTCAAAATTTGAGGAAACAAAGAGAAAACAAAGCTATCTATTGGGTTTCACTAACAAGTACATTGGAAGACTTGACTACTGTTGTTAAAAGACATGCATTACATGGTATTGAGCCACAAACCACAATGCATACTAGTAAAATAAAAACAAACTCACATGGGATTCGAACCTATGTGAGGTGTACATCAATAGTGCAAGACCAACACTCTACCAACTGAGCTACCCAATCTGAACTCAAATAAAACCAATTATATCACGGATTTAAGTAAATAAGCTACAATGTCCAAGGTACTAAACATGATATATTCTATGGGGTGTCATAAGCAAGTCATTAGAATACTTTACTACAAAAGTTGTAAAAGATATGCATTCAAAATTTGAGGAAACAAAGAGAAAACAAAGCTATCTATTGGGTTTCACTAACAAGTACATTGGAAGACTTGACTACTGTTGTTAAAAGACATGCATTACATGGTATTGAGCCACAAACCACAATGCATACTAGTAAAATAAAAACAAACTCACATGGGATTCGAACCTATGTGAGGTGTACATCGATAGTGCAAGACCAACACTCTACCAACTGAGCTACCCAGTCTGAACACAAATGAAACAAAATATATCAGAGATTTAAGTAAATAAGCTACAATGTCCAAGGTACTAAACATGATATATTCTATGGGGTGTCATAAGCAAGTCATTAGAATACTTTACTACAAAAGTTGTAAAAGATATGCATTCAAAATTAGAGGAAGCAAAGAGAAAACAAAGCTATCTATTGGGTTTCACTAACAAGTACATTGGAAGACTTGACTACTGTTGTTAATAGACATGCATTACATGGTATTGAGCCACAAACCACAATGCATACTAGTAAAATAAAAACAAACTCACATGGCATTCGAACCTATGTGAGGTGTACATCGATAGTGCAAGACCAACACTCCACCAACTGAGCTACCCAGTCTGAACATAAATTAATCCAAATATATCAGAGATTTAAGTAAATAAGCTACAATGTCCAAGGTACTAAACATGATATATTCTATGGGGTGTCATAAGCAAGTCATTAGAATACTTTACTACAAAAGTTGTAAAAGATATGCATTCAAAATTTAAGGAAACAAAGAGAAAATAAAGCTATCTATTGTGTTTCACTAACAAGTACATTGGAAGACTTGACTACTGTTGTTAAAAGACATGCATTACATGGTATTGAGCCACAAACCACAATGCAGACTAGTAAAATAAAAACAAACTCACATGGGATTCGAACCTATGTGAAGTGTACATCGATAGTGCAAGACCAACACTCTACCAACTGAGCTAACCAGTCTGAACACAAATAAAACAAATTATATCAGAGATTTAAGTAAATAAGCTACAATGTCCAAGGTACTAAACATGATATATTCTATGGGGTGTCATAAGCAAGTCATTAGAATACTTTACTACAAAAGTTGTAAAAGATATGCATTCAAAATTTGAGGAAACAAAGAGAAAACAAAGCTATCTATTGGGTTTCACTAACAAGTACATTGGAAGACTTGACTACTGTTGTTAAAAGACATGCATTACATGGTATTGAGCCACAAACCACAATGCATACTAGTAAAATAAAAACAAACTCACATGGGATTCGAACCTATGTGAGGTGTACATCGATAGTGCAAGACCAACACTCTACCAACTGAGCTAACCAGTCTGAACACAAATAAAACCAATTATATCAGAGATTTAAGTAAATAAGCTACAATGTCCAAGGTACTAAACATGATATATTCTATGGGGTGTCATAAGCAAGTCATTAGAATACTTTACTACAAAAGTTGTAAAAGATATGCATTCAAAATTTGAGGAAACAAAGAGAAAACAAAGCTATCTATTGGGTTTCACTAACAAGTACATTGGAAGACTTGACTACTGTTGTTAAAAGACATGCATTACATGGTATTGAGCCACAAACCACAATGCATACTAGTAAAATAAAAACAAACTCACATGGGATTCGAACCTATGTGAGGTGTACATCGATAGTGCAAGACCAACACTCTACCAACTGAGCTAACCAGTCTGAACACAAATAAAACCAATTATATCAGAGATTTAAGTAAATAAGCTACAATGTCCAAGGTACTAAACATGATATATTCTATGGGGTGTCATAAGCAAGTCATTAGAATACTTTACTACAAAAGTTGTAAAAGATATGCATTCAAAATTTGAGGAAACAAAGAGAAAACAAAGCTATCTATTGGGTTTCACTAACAAGTACATTGGAAGACTTGACTACTGTTGTTAAAAGACATGCATTACATGATATTGAGCCACAAACCACAATGCATACTAGTAAAATAAAAACAAACTCACATGGGATTCAAACCTATGGGAGGTGTACATCGATAGTGCAAGACCAACACTCTACCAACTGAGCTACCCAGTCTGAACACAAATTAAACCAAATATATCAGAGATTTAAGTAAATAAGCTACAATGTCCAAGGTACTAAACATGATATATTCTATGGGGTGTCATAAGCAAGTCATTAGAATTCTTTACTACAAAAGTTGTAAAAGATATGCATTCAAAATTTGAGGAAACAAAGAGAAAACAAAGCTATCTATTGGGTTTCACTAACAAGTACATTGGAAGACTTGACTACTGTTGTTAAAAGACATGCATTACATGGTATTGAGCCACAAACCACAATGCATACTAGTAAAATAAAAACAAACTCACATGGGATTCGAACCTATGTGAGGTGTACATCGATAGTGCAAGAGCAACACTCCACCAACTGAGCTACCCAGTCTGAACACAAATGAAACCAAATATATCAGAGATTTAAGTAAATAAGCTACAATGTCCAAGATACTAAACATGATATACTCTATGGGGTGTCATAAGCAAGTCATTAGAATACTTTACTACAAAAGTTGTAAAAGATATGCATTCAAAATTTGAGGAAACAAAGAGAAAACAAAGCTATCTATTGGGTTTCACTAACAAGTACATTGGAAGACTTGACTACTGTTGTTAAAAGACATGCATTACATGATATTGAGCCACAAACCACAATGCATACTAGTAAAATAAAAACAAACTCACATGGGATTCAAACCTATGGGAGGTGTACATCGATAGTGCAAGACCAACACTCTACCAACTGAGCTACCCAGTCTGAACACAAATGAAACCAAATATATCAGAGATTTAAGTAAATAAGCTACAATGTCCAAGGTACTAAACATGATATATTCTATGGGGTGTCATAAGCAAGTCATTAGAATACTTTACTACAAAAGTTGTAAAAGATATGCATTCAAAATTTGAGGAAACAAAGAGAAAACAAAGCTATCTATTGGGTTTCACTAACAAGTACATTGGAAGACTTGACTACTGTTGTTAAAAGACATGCATCACATGGTATTGAGCCACAAACCACAATGCATACTAGTAAAATAAAAACAAACTCACATGGGATTCGAACCTATGTGAGGTGTACATCGATAGTGCAAGACCAACACTCTACCAACTGAGCTACCCAGTCTGAACACAAACGAAAAAAAATATATCAGAAATTTAAGTAAATAAGCTACAATGTCCAAGGTACTAAACATTATATATTCTATGGGGTGTCATAAGCAAGTCATTAGAATACTTTACTACAAAAGTTGTAAAAGATATGCATTCAAAATTTGAGGAAACAAAGATAAAATAAAGCTATCTATTGGGTTTCACTAACAAGTACATTGGAAGACTTGACTACTGTTGTTAAAAGACATGCATTACATGGTATTGAGCCACAAACCACAATGCAGACTAGTAAAATAAAAACAAACTCACATGGGATTCGAACCTATGTGAGGTGTACATTGATAGTGCAAGACCAACACTCTACCAACTGAGCTACCAAGTCTGAACACAAAAGGGACAAATATATCAGAGATTTAAGTAAATAAGCTACAATGTCCAAGGTACTAAACATGATATATTCTATGGGGTGTCATAAGCAAGTCATTAGAATACTTTACTACAAAAGTTGTAAAAGATATGCATTCAAAATTTGAGGAAACAAAGAGAAAATAAAGCTATCTATTGGGTTTCACTAACAAGTACATTGGAAGACTTGACTACTGTTGTTAAAAGACATGCATTACATGGTATTGAGCCACAAACCACAATGCTGACTAGTAAAATAAAAACAAACTCACATGGGATTCGAACCTATGTGAGGTGTACATCGATAGTGCAAGACCAACACTCTACCAACTGAGCTACCCAGTCTAAACACAAATGACACAAAATATATCAGAGATTTAAGTAAATAAGCTACAATGTCCAAGGTACTAAACATGATATATTCTATCTGGTGTCATAAGCAAGTCATTAGAATACTTTACTACAAAAGTTGTAAAAGATATGCATTCAAAATTTGAGGAAACAAAGAGAAAATAAAGCTATCTATTGGGTTTTAACTAACAAGTACATTGGAAGACTTGACTACTGTTGTTAAAAGACATGCATTACATGGTATTGAGCCACAAACCACAATGCTGACTTATAAAATAAAAACAAACTCACATGGGATTCCAACCTATGTGAGGTGTACATTGATAGTGCAAGACCAACACTCTACCAACTGAGCTACCCAGTCTGAACACGAATGAAACTAAATATATCAGAGATTTAAGTAAATAAGCTACAATGTCCAAGGTACTAAACATGATATAATCTATGGGGTGTCATAAGCAAGTCATTAGAATACTTTACTACAAAAGTTGTAAAAGATATGCATTCAAAATTTGAGGAAACAAAGAGAAAATAAAGCTATCTATTGGGTTTCACTAACAAGTACATTGGAAGACTTGACTACTGTTGTTAAAAGACATGCATTACATGGTATTGAGCCACAAACCACAATGCAGACTAGTAAAATAAAAACAAACTCACATGGGATTCGAACCTATGTGAGGTGTACATCAATAGTGCAAGACCAACACTCTACCAACTGAGCTACCCAGTCTGAACACAAATGAAATCAAATATATCAGAGATTTAAGTAAATAAGCTACAATGTCCAAGGTACTAAACATGATATATTCTATGGGGTGTCATAAGCAAGTCATTAGAATACTTTACTACAAAAGTTGTAAAAGATATGCATTCAAAATTTGAGGAAACAAAGAGAAAGCAAAGCTATCTATTGGGTTTCACTAACAAGTACATTGGAAGAATTGACTACTGTTGTTAAAAGACATGCATTACATGGTATAGAGCCACAAACCACAATGAATACTAGTAAAATAAAAACAAACTCACATGGGATTCGAACCTATGTGAGGTGTACATCGATAGTGCAAGACCAACGCTCTACCAACTAAACTACCCAATCCGAACACAAATGAAACAAAATATATCAGAAATTTAAGTAAATAAGCTACAATGTCCAAGGTACTAAACATGATATATTCTATGGGGTGTCATAAGCAAGTCATTAGAATACTTTACTACAAAAGTTGTAAAAGATATGCATTCAAAATTTGAGGAAACAAAGAGAAAACAAAGCTATCTATTGGGTTTCACTAACAAGTACATTGGAAGACTTGACTACTGTTGTTAAAAGACATGCATTACATGGTATTGAGCCACAAACCACAATGCATACTAGTAAAATAAAAACAAACTCACATGGGATTCGAACCTATGTGAGGTGTACATCGATAGTGCAAGACCAACACTCTACCAACTGAGCTACCCAGTCTGAACACAAATGAAAAAAAATATATCAGAAATTTAAGTAAATAAGCTACAATGTCCAAGGTACTAAACATGATATATTCTATGGGGTGTCATAAGCAAGTCATTAGAATACTTTACTACAAAAGTTGTAAAAGATATGCATTCAAAATTTGAGGAAACAAAGATAAAATAAAGCTATCTATTGGGTTTCACTAACAAGTACATTGGAAGACTTGACTACTGTTGTTAAAAGACATGCATTACATGGTATTGAGCCACAAACCACAATGCAGACTAGTAAAATAAAAACAAACTCACATGGGATTCGAACCTATGTGAGGTGTACATTTATAGTGCAAGACCAACACTCTACCAACTGAGCTACCAAGTCTTAACACAAATGGGACAAATATATCAGAGATTTAAGTAAATAAGCTACAATGTCCAAGGTACTAAACATGATATATTCTATGGGGTGTCATAAGCAAGTCATTAGAATACTTTACTACAAAAGTTGTAAAAGATATGCATTCAAAATTTGAGGAAACAAAGAGAAAATAAAGCTATCTATTGGGTTTCACTAACAAGTACATTGGAAGACTTGACTACTGTTGTTAAAAGACATGCATTACATGGTATTGAGCCACAAACCACAATGCTGACTAGTAAAATAAAAACAAACTCACATGGGATTCGAACCTATGTGAGGTGTACATCGATAGTGCAAGACCAACACTCTACCAACTGAGCTAACCAGTCTGAACACAAATAAAACCAATTATATCAGAGATTTAAGTAAATAAGCTACAATGTCCAAGGTACTAAACATGATATATTCTATGGGGTGTCATAAGCAAGTCATTAGAATACTTTACTACAAAAGTTGTAAAAGATATGCATTCAAAATTTGAGGAAACAAAGAGAAAACAAAGCTATCTATTGGGTTTCACTAACAAGTACATTGGAAGACTTGACTACTGTTGTTAAAAGACATGCATTACATGGTATTGAGCCACAAACCACAATGCATACTAGTAAAATAAAAACAAACTCACATGGGATTCGAACCTATGTGAGGTGTACATCGATAGTGCAAGACCAACACTCTACCAACTGAGCTAACCAGTCTGAACACAAATAAAACCAATTATATCAGAGATTTAAGTAAATAAGCTACAATGTCCAAGGTACTAAACATGATATATTCTATGGGGTGTCATAAGCAAGTCATTAGAATTCTTTACTACAAAAGTTGTAAAAGATATGCATTCAAAATTTGAGGAAACAAAGAGAAAACAAAGCTATCTATTGGGTTTCACTAACAAGTACATTGGAAGACTTGACTACTGTTGTTAAAAGACATGCATTACATGGTATTGAGCCACAAACCACAATGCATACTAGTAAAATAAAAACAAACTCACATGGGATTCGAACCTATGTGAGGTGTACATCGATAGTGCAAGAGCAACACTCCACCAACTGAGCTACCCAGTCTGAACACAAATGAAACCAAATATATCAGAGATTTAAGTAAATAAGCTACAATGTCCAAGATACTAAACATGATATACTCTATGGGGTGTCATAAGCAAGTCATTAGAATACTTTACTACAAAAGTTGTAAAAGATATGCATTCAAAATTTGAGGAAACAAAGAGAAAACAAAGCTATCTATTGGGTTTCACTAACAAGTACATTGGAAGACTTGACTACTGTTGTTAAAAGACATGCATTACATGGTATTGAGCCACAAACCACAATGCATACTAGTAAAATAAAAACAAACTCACATGGGATTCGAACCTATGTGAGGTGTACATCGATAGTGCAAGACCAACACTCTACCAACTGAGCTACCCAGTCTGAACACAAACGAAAAAAAATATATCAGAAATTTAAGTAAATAAGCTACAATGTCCAAGGTACTAAACATGATATATTCTATGGGGTGTCATAAGCAAGTCATTAGAATACTTTACTACAAAAGTTGTAAAAGATATGCATTCAAAATTTGAGGAAACAAAGATAAAATAAAGCTATCTATTGGGTTTCACTAACAAGTACATTGGAAGACTTGACTACTGTTGTTAAAAGACATGCATTACATGGTATTGAGCCACAAACCACAATGCAGACTAGTAAAATAAAAACAAACTCACATGGGATTCGAACCTATGTGAGGTGTACATTGATAGTGCAAGACCAACACTCTACCAACTGAGCTACCAAGTCTGAACACAAATGGGACAAATATATCAGAGATTTAAGTAAATAAGCTACAATGTCCAAGGTACTAAACATGATATATTCTATGGGGTGTCATAAGCAAGTCATTAGAATACTTTACTACAAAAGTTGTAAAAGATATGCATTCAAAATTTGAGGAAACAAAGAGAAAATAAAGCTATCTATTGGGTTTCACTAACAAGTACATTGGAAGACTTGACTACTGTTGTTAAAAGACATGCATTACATGGTATTGAGCCACAAACCACAATGCTGACTAGTAAAATAAAAACAAACTCACATGGGATTCGAACCTATGTGAGGTGTACATCGATAGTGCAAGACCAACACTCTACCAACTGAGCTAACCAGTCTGAACACAAATAAAACCAATTATATCAGAGATTTAAGTAAATAAGCTACAATGTCCAAGGTACTAAACATGATATATTCTATGGGGTGTCATAAGCAAGTCATTAGAATACTTTACTACAAAAGTTGTAAAAGATATGCATTCAAAATTTGAGGAAACAAAGAGAAAACAAAGCTATCTATTGGGTTTCACTAACAAGTACATTGGAAGACTTGACTACTGTTGTTAAAAGACATGCATTACATGGTATTGAGCCACAAACCACAATGCATACTAGTAAAATAAAAACAAACTCACATGGGATTCGAACCTATGTGAGGTGTACATCGATAGTGCAAGACCAACACTCTACCAACTGAGCTAACCAGTCTGAACACAAATAAAACCAATTATATCAGAGATTTAAGTAAATAAGCTACAATGTCCAAGGTACTAAACATGATATATTCTATGGGGTGTCATAAGCAAGTCATTAGAATACTTTACTACAAAAGTTGTAAAAGATATGCATTCAAAATTTGAGGAAACAAAGAGAAAACAAAGCTATCTATTGGGTTTCACTAACAAGTACATTGGAAGACTTGACTACTGTTGTTAAAAGACATGCATTACATGATATTGAGCCACAAACCACAATGCATACTAGTAAAATAAAAACAAACTCACATGGGATTCAAACCTATGGGAGGTGTACATCGATAGTGCAAGATCAACACTCTACCAACTGAGCTACCCAGTCTGAACACAAATTAAACCAAATATATCAGAGATTTAAGTAAATAAGCTACAATGTCCAAGGTACTAAACATGATATATTCTATGGGGTGTCATAAGCAAGTCATTAGAATTCTTTACTACAAAAGTTGTAAAAGATATGCATTCAAAATTTGAGGAAACAAAGAGAAAACAAAGCTATCTATTGGGTTTCACTAACAAGTACATTGGAAGACTTGACTACTGTTGTTAAAAGACATGCATTACATGGTATTGAGCCACAAACCACAATGCATACTAGTAAAATAAAAACAAACTCACATGGGATTCGAACCTATGTGAGGTGTACATCGATAGTGCAAGAGCAACACTCCACCAACTGAGCTACCCAGTCTGAACACGAATGAAACCAAATATATCAGAGATTTAAGTAAATAAGCTACAATGTCCAAGATACTAAACATGATATACTCTATGGGGTGTCATAAGCAAGTCATTAGAATACTTTACTACAAAAGTTGTAAAAGATATGCATTCAAAATTTGAGGAAACAAAGAGAAAACAAAGCTATCTATTGGGTTTCACTAACAAGTACATTGGAAGACTTGACTACTGTTGTTAAAAGACATGCATTACATGGTATTGAGCCACAAACCACAATGCATACTAGTAAAATAAAAACAAACTCACATGGGATTCGAACCTATGTGAGGTGTACATCAATAGTGCAAGACCAACACTCTACCAACTGAGCTACCCAATCTGAACTCAAATAAAACCAATTATATCACGGATTTAAGTAAATAAGCTACAATGTCCAAGGTACTAAACATGATATATTCTATGGGGTGTCATAAGCAAGTCATTAGAATACTTTACTACAAAAGTTGTAAAAGATATGCATTCAAAATTTGAGGAAACAAAGAGAAAACAAAGCTATCTATTGGGTTTCACTAACAAGTACATTGGAAGACTTGACTACTGTTGTTAAAAGACATGCATCACATGGTATTGAGCCACAAACCACAATGCATACTAGTAAAATAAAAACAAACTCACATGGGATTCGAACCTATGTGAGGTGTACATCGATAGTGCAAGACCAACACTCTACCAACTGAGCTACCCAGTCTGAACACAAACGAAAAAAAATATATCAGAAATTTAAGTAAATAAGCTACAATGTCCAAGGTACTAAACATTATATATTCTATGGGGTGTCATAAGCAAGTCATTAGAATACTTTACTACAAAAGTTGTAAAAGATATGCATTCAAAATTTGAGGAAACAAAGATAAAATAAAGCTATCTATTGGGTTTCACTAACAAGTACATTGGAAGACTTGACTACTGTTGTTAAAAGACATGCATTACATGGTATTGAGCCACAAACCACAATGCAGACTAGTAAAATAAAAACAAACTCACATGGGATTCGAACCTATGTGAGGTGTACATTGATAGTGCAAGACCAACACTCTACCAACTGAGCTACCAAGTCTGAACACAAATGGGACAAATATATCAGAGATTTAAGTAAATAAGCTACAATGTCCAAGGTACTAAACATGATATATTCTATGGGGTGTCATAAGCAAGTCATTAGAATACTTTACTACAAAAGTTGTAAAAGATATGCATTCAAAATTTGAGGAAACAAAGAGAAAATAAAGCTATCTATTGGGTTTCACTAACAAGTACATTGGAAGACTTGACTACTGTTGTTAAAAGACATGCATTACATGGTATTGAGCCACAAACCACAATGCTGACTAGTAAAATAAAAACAAACTCACATGGGATTCGAACCTATGTGAGGTGTACATCGATAGTGCAAGACCAACACTCTACCAACTGAGCTACCCAGTCTAAACACAAATGACACAAAATATATCAGAGATTTAAGTAAATAAGCTACAATGTCCAAGGTACTAAACATGATATATTCTATCTGGTGTCATAAGCAAGTCATTAGAATACTTTACTACAAAAGTTGTAAAAGATATGCATTCAAAATTTGAGGAAACAAAGAGAAAATAAAGCTATCTATTGGGTTTTAACTAACAAGTACATTGGAAGACTTGACTACTGTTGTTAAAAGACATGCATTACATGGTATTGAGCCACAAACCACAATGCTGACTTATAAAATAAAAACAAACTCACATGGGATTCCAACCTATGTGAGGTGTACATTGATAGTGCAAGACCAACACTCTACCAACTGAGCTACCCAGTCTGAACACGAATGAAACTAAATATATCAGAGATTTAAGTAAATAAGCTACAATGTCCAAGGTACTAAACATGATATAATCTATGGGGTGTCATAAGCAAGTCATTAGAATACTTTACTACAAAAGTTGTAAAAGATATGCATTCAAAATTTGAGGAAACAAAGAGAAAATAAAGCTATCTATTGGGTTTCACTAACAAGTACATTGGAAGACTTGACTACTGTTGTTAAAAGACATGCATTACATGGTATTGAGCCACAAACCACAATGCAGACTAGTAAAATAAAAACAAACTCACATGGGATTCGAACCTATGTGAGGTGTACATCAATAGTGCAAGACCAACACTCTACCAACTGAGCTACCCAGTCTGAACACAAATGAAATCAAATATATCAGAGATTTAAGTAAATAAGCTACAATGTCCAAGGTACTAAACATGATATATTCTATGGGGTGTCATAAGCAAGTCATTAGAATACTTTACTACAAAAGTTGTAAAAGATATGCATTCAAAATTTGAGGAAACAAAGAGAAAACAAAGCTATCTATTGGGTTTCACTAACAAGTACATTGGAAGAATTGACTACTGTTGTTAAAAGACATGCATTACATGGTATAGAGCCACAAACCACAATGAATACTAGTAAAATAAAAACAAACTCACATGGGATTCGAACCTATGTGAGGTGTATATCGATAGTGCAAGACCAACGCTCTACCAACTAAACTACCCAATCCGAACACAAATGAAACAAAATATATCAGAAATTTAAGTAAATAAGCTACAATGTCCAAGGTACTAAACATGATATATTCTATGGGGTGTCATAAGCAAGTCATTAGAATACTTTACTACAAAAGTTGTAAAAGATATGCATTCAAAATTTGAGGAAACAAAGAGAAAACAAAGCTATCTATTGGGTTTCACTAACAAGTACATTGGAAGACTTGACTACTGTTGTTAAAAGACATGCATTACATGGTATTGAGCCACAAACCACAATGCATACTAGTAAAATAAAAACAAACTCACATGGGATTCGAACCTATGTGAGGTGTACATCGATAGTGCAAGACCAACACTCTACCAACTGAGCTACCCAGTCTGAACACAAACGAAAAAAAATATATCAGAAATTTAAGTAAATAAGCTACAATGTCCAAGGTACTAAACATGATATATTCTATGGGGTGTCATAAGCAAGTCATTAGAATACTTTACTACAAAAGTTGTAAAAGATATGCATTCAAAATTTGAGGAAACAAAGATAAAATAAAGCTATCTATTGGGTTTCACTAACAAGTACATTGGAAGACTTGACTACTGTTGTTAAAAGACATGCATTACATGGTATTGAGCCACAAACCACAATGCAGACTAGTAAAATAAAAACAAACTCACATGGGATTCGAACCTATGTGAGGTGTACATTGATAGTGCAAGACCAACACTCTACCAACTGAGCTACCAAGTCTGAACACAAATGGGACAAATATATCAGAGATTTAAGTAAATAAGCTACAATGTCCAAGGTACTAAACATGATATATTCTATGGGGTGTCATAAGCAAGTCATTAGAATACTTTACTACAAAAGTTGTAAAAGATATGCATTCAAAATTTGAGGAAACAAAGAGAAAATAAAGCTATCTATTGGGTTTCACTAACAAGTACATTGGAAGACTTGACTACTGTTGTTAAAAGACATGCATTACATGGTATTGAGCCACAAACCACAATGCTGACTAGTAAAATAAAAACAAACTCACATGGGATTCGAACCTATGTGAGGTGTACATCGATAGTGCAAGACCAACACTCTACCAACTGAGCTACCCAGTCTGAACACAAATGAAACAAAATATATCAGAGATTTAAGTAAATAAGCTACAATGTCCAAGGAACTAAACATGATATATTCTATGGGGTGTCATAAGCAAGTCATTAGAATACTTTACTACAAAAGTTGTAAAAGATATGCATTCAAAATTTGAGGAAACAAAGAGAAAATAAAGCTATCTATTGGGTTTCACTAACAAGTACATTGGAAGACTTGACTACTGTTGTTAAAAGACATGCATTACATGGTATTGAGCCACAAACCACAATGCAGACTAGTAAAATAAAAACAAACTCACATGGGATTCAAACCTATGTGAGGTGTACATTGATAGTGCAAGACCAACACTATACCAACTGAGCTAACCAGTCTGAACACAAACGACACAAAATATATCAGAGATTTAAGTTAATAAGCTACAATGTCCATGGTACTAAACAAGATATATTCTATGGGGTGTCATAAGCAAGTCATTAGAATACTTTACTACAAAAGTTGTAAAAGATATGCATTCAAAATTTGAGGAAACAAAGAGAAAAAATAAAGCTATCTATTGGGTTTCACTAACAAGCACTTTGGAAGACTTGACTACTGTTGTTAAAAGACATGCATTACATGGTATTGAGCCACAAACCACAATGCATACTAGTAAAATAAAAACATACTCACATGGGATTTGAACCTATGTGAGGTGTACATCGATAGTGCAAGACCAACACTCTACCAACTGAGCTACCCAGTCTGAACACAAATGAAACAAAATATATCAGATATTTAAGTAAATAAGCTACAATGTCCAAGGTACTAAACATGATATATTCTATGGGGTGTCATAAGCAAGTCATTAGAATACTTTACTACAAAAGTTGTAAAAGATATGCATTCAAAATTTGAGGAAACAAAGAGAAAATAAAGCTATCTATTGGGTTTCACTAACAAGTACATTGGAAGACTTGACTACTGTTGTTAAAAGACATGCATTACATGGTATTGAGCCACAAACCACAATGCAGACTAGTAAAATAAAAACAAACTCACATGGGATTCAAACCTATGTGAGGTGTACATTGATAGTGCAAGACCAACACTATACCAACTGAGCTAACCAGTCTGAACACAAATGACACAAAATATATCAGAGATTTAAGTTAATAAGCTACAATGTCCATGGTACTAAACATGATATATTCTATGGGGTGTCATAAGCAAGTCATTAGAATACTTTACTACAAAAGTTGTAAAAGATATGCATTCAAAATTTGAGGAAACAAAGAGAAAATAAAGCTATCTATTGGGTTTCACTAACAAGTACATTGGAAGACTTGACTACTGTTGTTAAAAGACATGCATTACATGGTATTGAGCCACAAACCACAATGCAGACTAGTAAAATAAAAACAAACTCACATGGGATTTGAACCTATGTGAGGTGTACATCGATAGTGCAAGACAAACACTCTATCAACTGAGCTACCCAGTCTGAACACAAGTGAAACAAAATATATCAGATATTTAAGTAAATAAGCTACAATGTCCAAGGTACTAAACATTATATATTCTATGGGGTGTCATAAGCAAGTCATTAGAATACTTTACTACAAAAGTTGTAAAAGATATGCATTCAAAATTTGAGGAAACAAAGCTATCTATTGGGTTTCACTAACAAGTACATTGGAAGACTTGACTACTATTGTTAAAAGACATGCATTACATGATATTGAGCCACAAACCACAATGCATACTAGTAAAATAAAAACAAACTCACATGAGATTCGAACCTATGTGAGGTGTACATTGATAGTGCAAGACCAACACTCTACCAAGTGAGCTACCAAGTCTGAACACAAGTGAGACAAATATATCAGAGATTTAAGTAAATGAGCTACAATGTCCAAGGTACTAAACATGATATATTCTATGGGGTGTCATAAGCAAGTCATTAGAATACTTTACTACAAAAGTTGTAAAAGATATGCATTCAAAATTTGAGGAAACAAAGAAAAAATAAAGCTATCTATTGGGTTTCACTAACAAGTACATTGGAAGACTTGACTACTGTTGTTAAAAGACATGCATTACATGGTATTGAGCCACAACCCACAATGCATACTAGTAAAATAAAAACAAACTCACATGGGATTCGAACCTATGTGAGGTGTACATCAATAGTGCAAGACCAACACTCTACCAACTGAGCTACCCAGTCTGAACACAAATGAAACAAAATATATCAGAGATTTAAGTAAATAAGCTACAATGTCCAAGATACTAAACATGATATACTCTATGGGGTGTCATAAGCAAGTCATTAGAATACTTTACTACAAAAGTTGTAAAAGATATGCATTCAAAATTTGAGGAAACAAAGAGAAAATAAAGCTATCTATTGGGTTTCACTAACAAGTACATTGGAAGACTTGACTACTGTTGTTAAAAGACATGCATTACATGGTATTGAGCCACAAACTACAATGCATACTAGTAAAATAAAAATAACCTCACATGGCATTCGAATCTATGTGAGGTGTACATTGATAGTGCAAGACCAACACTATACCAATTGAGCTACCAAGTCTGAACACAAATGGGACAAAAATATCAGAGATTTAAGTAAATAAGCTACAATGTTCAAGGTACTAAACATGATATATTCTATGGGGTGTCATAAGCAAGTCATTAGAATACTTTACTACAAAAGTTGTAAAAGATATGCATTCAAAATTTGAGGAAACAAAGAGAAAAAATAAAGCTATCTATTGGGTTTCACTAACAAGCACTTTGGAAGACTTGACTACTGTTGTTAAAAGACATGCATTACATGGTAGTGAGCCACAAACCACAATGCATACTAGTAAAATAAAAACAAACTCACATAGGATTTGAATCTATGTGAGGTGTACATCGATAGTGCAAGACCAACACTCTACCAACTGAGCTACCCAGTCTGAACACAAATGAAACAAAATATATCAGATATTTAAGTAAATAAGCTACAATGTCCAAGGTACTAAACATTATATATTCTATGGGGTGTCATAAGCAAGTCATTAGAATACTTTACTACAAAAGTTGTAAAGATATGCATTCAAAATTTGAGGAAACAACGAGAAAACAAAGCTATCTATTGGGTTTCACTAACAAGTACATTGGAAGACTTGACTACTGTTGTTAAAAGACATGCATTACATGATATTGAGCCACAAACCACAATGCATACTAGTAAAATAAAAACAAACTCACATGGGTTTCGAACCTATGTGATGTGTACATTGATAGTGCAAGACCAACACTCTACCAAGTGAGCTACCAAGTCTGAACACAAGTGGGACAAATATATCAGAGATTTAAGTAAATGAGCTACAATGTCCAAGGTACTAAACATGATATATTCTATGGGGTGTCATAAGCAAGTCATTAGAATACTTTACTACAAAAGTTGTAAAAGATATGCATTCAAAATTTGAGGAAACAAAGAGAAAACAAAGCTATCTATTGGGTTTCACTAACAAGTACATTGGAAGACTTGACTACTGTTATTAAAAGACATGCATTACATGGTATTGAGCCACAACCCACAATGCATACTAGTAAAATAAAAAAAACTCACATGGGATTCGAACCTATGTGAGGTGTACATCAATAGTGCAAGACCAACACTCTACCAACTGAGCTACCCAGTCTGAACGCAAACGAAGCAAAATATATCAGAGATTTAAGTAAATAAGCTACAATGTCCAAGATACTAAACATGATATACTCTATGGGGTGTCATAAGCAAGTCATTAGAATACTTTACTACAAAAGTTGTAAAAGATATGCATTCAAAATTTGAGGAAACAAAGAGAAAACAAAGCTATCTATTGGGTTTCACTAACAAGTACATTGGAAGACTTGACTACTGTTGTTAAAAGACATGCATTACATGGTATTGAGCCACAAACCACAATGCATACTAGTAAAATAAAAACAAACTCACATGGGATTCGAACCTATGTGAGGTGTACATCAATAGTGCAAGACCAACACTCTACCAACTGAGCTACCCAATCTGAACTCAAATAAAACCAATTATATCACGGATTTAAGTAAATAAGCTACAATGTCCAAGGTACTAAACATGATATATTCTATGGGGTGTCATAAGCAAGTCATTAGAATACTTTACTACAAAAGTTGTAAAAGATATGCATTCAAAATTTGAGGAAACAAAGAGAAAACAAAGCTATCTATTGGGTTTCACTAACAAGTACATTGGAAGACTTGACTACTGTTGTTAAAAGACATGCATTACATGGTATTGAGCCACAAACCACAATGCATACTAGTAAAATAAAAACAAACTCACATGGGATTCGAACCTATGTGAGGTGTACATCAATAGTGCAAGACTAACACTCTACCAACTGAGCTACCCAGTCTGAACACAAATTAAACAAAATATATCAGAGATTTAAGTAAATAAGCTACAATGTCCAAGATACTAAACATGATATATTCTATGGGGTGTCATAAGCAAGTCATTAGAATACTTTACTACAAAAGTTGTAAAAGATATGCATTCAAAATTTGAGGGAACAAAGAGAAAACAAAGCTATCTATTGGGTTTCACTAACAAGTACATTGGAAGACTTGACTACTGTTGTTAAAAGACATGCATTACATGGTATTGAGCCACAAACCACAATGCATACTAGTAAAATAAAAACAAACTCACATGGCATTCGAACCTATGTGAGGTGTACATCGATAGTGCAAGACCAACACTCCACCAACTGAGCTACCCAGTCTGAACATAAATTAAACCAAATATATCAGAGATTTAAGTAAATAAGCTACAATGTCCAAGGTACTAAACATGATATATTCTATGGGGTGTCATAAGCAAGTCATTAGAATACTTTACTACAAAAGTTGTAAAAGATATGCATTCAAAATTTGAGGAAACAAAGAGAAAATAAAGCTATCTATTGTGTTTCACTAACAAGTACATTGGAAGACTTGACTACTGTTGTTAAAAGACATGCATTACATGGTATTGAGCCACAAACCACAATGCAGACTAGTAAAATAAAAACAAACTCACATGGGATTCGAACCTATGTGAAGTGTACATCGATAGTGCAAGACCAACACTCTACCAACTGAGCTAACCAGTCTGAACACAAATCAAACAAATTATATCAGAGATTTAAGTAAATAAGCTACAATGTCCAAGGTACTAAACATGATATATTCTATGGGGTGTCATAAGCAAGTCATTAGAATACTTTACTACAAAAGTTGTAAAAGATATGCATTCAAAATTTGAGGAAACAAAGAGAAAACAAAGCTATCTATTGGGTTTCACTAACAAGTACATTGGAAGACTTGACTACTGTTGTTAAAAGACATGCATTACATGGTATTGAGCCACAAACCACAATGCATACTAGTAAAATAAAAACAAACTCACATGGGATTCGAACCTATGTGAGGTGTACATCGATAGTGCAAGACCTACACTCTACCAACTGAGCTAACCAGTCTGAACACAAATAAAACCAATTATATCAGAGATTTAAGTAAATAAGCTACAATGTCCAAGGTACTAAACATGATATATTCTATGGGGTGTCATAAGCAAGTCATTAGAATACTTTACTACAAAAGTTGTAAAAGATATGCATTCAAAATTTGAGGAAACAAAGAGAAAACAAAGCTATCTATTGGGTTTCACTAACAAGTACATTGGAAGACTTGACTACTGTTGTTAAAAGACATGCATTACATGGTATTGAGCCACAAACCACAATGCATACTAGTAAAATAAAAACAAACTCACATGGGATTCGAACCTATGTGAGGTGTACATCGATAGTGCAAGACCAACACTCTACCAACTGAGCTAACCAGTCTGAACACAAATAAAACCAATTATATCAGAGATTTAAGTAAATAAGCTACAATGTCCAAGGTACTAAACATGATATATTCTATGGGGTGTCATAAGCAAGTCATTAGAATACTTTACTACAAAAGTTGTAAAAGATATGCATTCAAAATTTGAGGGAACAAAGAGAAAACAAAGCTATCTATTGGGTTTCACTAACAAGTACATTGGAAGACTTGACTACTGTTGTTAAAAGACATGCATTACATGGTATTGAGCCACAAACCACAATGCATACTAGTAAAATAAAAACAAACTCACATGGGATTTGAACCTATGTGAGGTGTACATCGATAGTGCAAGACCAACACTCTACCAACTGAGCTACCCAGTCTGAACACAAATGAAACAAAATATATCAGAGATTTAAGTAAATAAGCTACAATGTCCAAGGTACTAAACATGATATATTCTATGGGGTGTCATAAGCAAGTCATTAGAATACTTTACTACAAAAGTTGTAAAAGATATGCATTCAAAATTAGAGGAAGCAAAGAGAAAACAAAGCTATCTATTGGGTTTCACTAACAAGTACATTGGAAGACTTGACTACTGTTGTTAAAAGACATGCATTACATGGTATTGAGCCACAAACCACAATGCATACTAGTAAAATAAAAACAAACTCACATGGCATTCGAACCTATGTGAGGTGTACATCGATAGTGCAAGACCAACACTCCACCAACTGAGCTACCCAGTCTGAACATAAATTAAACCAAATATATCAGAGATTTAAGTAAATAAGCTACAATGTCCAAGGTACTAAACATGATATATTCTATGGGGTGTCATAAGCAAGTCATTAGAATACTTTACTACAAAAGTTGTAAAAGATATGCATTCAAAATTTGAGGAAACAAAGAGAAAATAAAGCTATCTATTGTGTTTCACTAACAAGTACATTGGAAGACTTGACTACTGTTGTTAAAAGACATGCATTACATGGTATTGAGCCACAAACCACAATGCAGACTAGTAAAATAAAAACAAACTCACATGGGATTCGAACCTATGTGAAGTGTACATCGATAGTGCAAGACCAACACTCTACCAACTGAGCTAACCAGTCTGAACACAAATAAAACAAATTTTATCAGAGATTTAAGTAAATAAGCTACAATGTCCAAGGTACTAAACATGATATATTCTATGGGGTGTCATAAGCAAGTCATTAGAATACTTTACTACAAAAGTTGTAAGAGATATGCATTCAAAATTTGAGGAAACAAAGAGAAAACAAAGCTATCTATTGGGTTTCACTAACAAGTACATTGGAAGACTTGACTACTGTTGTTAAAAGACATGCATTACATGGTATTGAGCCACAAACCACAATGCATACTAGTAAAATAAAAACAAACTCACATGGGATTCGAACCTATGTGAGGTGTACATCGATAGTGCAAGACCAACACTCTACCAACTGAGCTAACCAGTCTGAACACAAATAAAACCAATTATATCAGAGATTTAAGTAAATAAGCTACAATGTCCAAGGTACTAAACATGATATATTCTATGGGGTGTCATAAGCAAGTCATTAGAATACTTTACTACAAAAGTTGTAAAAGATATGCATTCAAAATTTGAGGAAACAAAGAGAAAACAAAGCTATCTATTGGGTTTCACTAACAAGTACTTAGGAAGACTTGACTACTGTTGTTAAAAGACATGCATTACATGGTATTGAGCCACAAACCACAATGCATACTAGTAAAATAAAAACAAACTCACATGGGATTCGAACCTATGTGAGGTGTACATCGATAGTGCAAGACCAACACTCTACCAACTGAGCTAACCAGTCTGAACACAAATAAAACCAATTATATCAGAGATTTAAGTAAATAAGCTACAATGTCCAAGGTACTAAACATGATATATTCTATGGGGTGTCATAAGCAAGTCATTAGAATACTTTACTACAAAAGTTGTAAAAGATATGCATTCAAAATTTGAGGAAACAAAGAGAAAACAAAGCTATCTATTGGGTTTCACTAACAAGTACATTGGAAGACTTGACTACTGTTGTTAAAAGACATGCATTACATGGTATTGAGCCACAAACCACAATGCATACTAGTAAAATAAAAACAAACTCACATGGGATTCGAACCTATGTGAGGTGTACATCAATAGTGCAAGACCAACACTCTACCAACTGAGCTACCCAATCTGAACTCAAATAAAACCAATTATATCACGGATTTAAGTAAATAAGCTACAATGTCCAAGGTACTAAACATGATATATTCTATGGGGTGTCATAAGCAAGTCATTAGAATACTTTACTACAAAAGTTGTAAAAGATATGCATTCAAAATTTGAGGAAACAAAGAGAAAACAAAGCTATCTATTGGGTTTCACTAACAAGTACATTGGAAGACTTGACAACTGTTGTTAAAAGACATGCATTACATGGTATTGAGCCACAAACCACAATGCATACTAGTAAAATAAAAACAAACTCACATGGGATTCGAACCTATGTGAGGTGTACATCAATAGTGCAAGACTAACACTCTACCAACTGAGCTACCCAGTCTGAACACAAATGAAACAAAATATATCAGAGATTTAAGTAAATAAGCTACAATGTCCAAGGTACTAAACATGATATATTCTATGGGGTGTCATAAGCAAGTCATTAGAATACTTTACTACAAAAGTTGTAAAAGATATGCATTCAAAATTAGAGGAAGCAAAGAGAAAACAAAGCTATCTATTGGGTTTCACTAACAAGTACATTGGAAGACTTGACTACTGTTGTTAAAAGACATGCATTACATGGTATTGAGCCACAAACCACAATGCATACTAGTAAAATAAAAACAAACTCACATGGCATTCGAACCTATGTGAGGTGTACATCGATAGTGCAAGACCAACACTCCACCAACTGAGCTACCCAGTCTGAACATAAATTAAACCAAATATATCAGAGATTTAAGTAAATAAGCTACAATGTCCAAGGTACTAAACATGATATATTCTATGGGGTGTCATAAGCAAGTCATTAGAATACTTTACTACAAAAGTTGTAAAAGATATGCATTCAAAATTTGAGGAAACAAAGAGAAAATAAAGCTATCTATTGTGTTTCACTAACAAGTACATTGGAAGACTTGACTACTGTTGTTAAAAGACATGCATTACATGGTATTGAGCCACAAACCACAATGCAGACTAGTAAAATAAAAACAAACTCACATGGGATTCGAACCTATGTGAAGTGTACATCGATAGTGCAAGACCAACACTCTACCAACTGAGCTAACCAGTCTGAACACAAATCAAACCAATTATATCAGAGATTTAAGTAAATAAGCTACAATGTCCAAGGTACTAAACATGATATATTCTATGGGGTGTCATAAGCAAGTCATTAGAATACTTTACTACAAAAGTTGTAAAAGATATGCATTCAAAATTTGAGGAAACAAAGAGAAAACAAAGCTATCTATTGGGTTTCACTAACAAGTACATTGGAAGACTTGACTACTGTTGTTAAAAGACATGCATTACATGGTATTGAGCCACAAACCACAATGCATACTAGTAAAATAAAAACAAACTCACATGGGATTCGAACCTATGTGAGGTGTACATCAATAGTGCAAGACCAACACTCTACCAACTGAGCTACCCAATCTGAACTCAAATAAAACCAATTATATCACGGATTTAAGTAAATAAGCTACAATGTCCAAGGTACTAAACATGATATATTCTATGGGGTGTCATAAGCAAGTCATTAGAATACTTTACTACAAAAGTTGTAAAAGATATGCATTCAAAATTTGAGGAAACAAAGAGAAAACAAAGCTATCTATTGGGTTTCACTAACAAGTACATTGGAAGACTTGACTACTGTTGTTAAAAGACATGCATTACATGGTATTGAGCCACAAACCACAATGCATACTAGTAAAATAAAAACAAACTCACATGGGATTCGAACCTATGTGAGGTGTACATCAATAGTGCAAGACTAACAATCTACCAACTGAGCTACCCAGTCTGAACACAAATTAAACAAAATATATCAGAGATTTAAGTAAATAAGCTACAATGTCCAAGATACTAAACATGATATATTCTATGGGGTGTCATAAGCAAGTCATTAGAATACTTTACTACAAAAGTTGTAAAAGATATGCATTCAAAATTTGAGGGAACAAAGAGAAAACAAAGCTATCTATTGGGTTTCACTAACAAGTACATTGGAAGACTTGACTACTGTTGTTAAAAGACATGCATTACATGGTATTGAGCCACAAACCACAATGCATACTAGTAAAATAAAAACAAACTCACATGGGATTCGAACCTATGTGAGGTGTACATCGATAGTGCAAGACCAACACTCTACCAACTGAGCTACCCAGTCTGAACACAAATGACACAAAATATATCAGAGATTTAAGTAAATAAGCTACAATGTCCAAGGTACTAAACATGATATATTCTATGGGGTGTCATAAGCAAGTCATTAGAATACTTTACTACAAAAGTTGTAAAAGATATGCATTCAAAATTAGAGGAAGCAAAGAGAAAACAAAGCTATCTATTGGGTTTCACTAACAAGTACATTGGAAGACTTGACTACTGTTGTTAAAAGACATGCATTACATGGTATTGAGCCACAAACCACAATGCATACTAGTAAAATAAAAACAAACTCACATGGCATTCGAACCTATGTGAGGTGTACATCGATAGTGCAAGACCAACACTCCACCAACTGAGCTACCCAGTCTGAACATAAATTAAACCAAATATATCAGAGATTTAAGTAAATAAGCTACAATGTCCAAGGTACTAAACATGATATATTCTATGGGGTGTCATAAGCAAGTCATTAGAATACTTTACTACAAAAGTTGTAAAAGATATGCATTCAAAATTTGAGGAAACAAAGAGAAAATAAAGCTATCTATTGTGTTTCACTAACAAGTACATTGGAAGACTTGACTACTGTTGTTAAAAGACATGCATTACATGGTATTGAGCCACAAACCACAATGCAGACTAGTAAAATAAAAACAAACTCACATGGGATTCGAACCTATGTGAAGTGTACATCGATAGTGCAAGACCAACACTCTACCAACTGAGCTAACCAGTCTGAACACAAATCAAACAAATTATATCAGAGATTTAAGTAAATAAGCTACAATGTCCAAGGTACTAAACATGATATATTCTATGGGGTGTCATAAGCAAGTCATTAGAATACTTTACTACAAAAGTTGTAAAAGATATGCATTCAAAATTTGAGGAAACAAAGAGAAAACAAAGCTATCTATTGGGTTTCACTAACAAGTACATTGGAAGACTTGACTACTGTTGTTAAAAGACATGCATTACATGGTATTGAGCCACAAACCACAATGCATACTAGTAAAATAAAAACAAACTCACATGGGATTCGAACCTATGTGAGGTGTACATCGATAGTGCAAGACCAACACTCTACCAACTGAGCTAACCAGTCTGAACACAAATAAAACCAATTATATCAGAGATTTAAGTAAATAAGCTACAATGTCCAAGGTACTAAACATGATATATTCTATGGGGTGTCATAAGCAAGTCATTAGAATACTTTACTACAAAAGTTGTAAAAGATATGCATTCAAAATTTGAGGAAACAAAGAGAAAACAAAGCTATCTATTGGGTTTCACTAACAAGTACATTGGAAGACTTGACTACTGTTGTTAAAAGACATGCATTACATGGTATTGAGCCACAAACCACAATGCATACTAGTAAAATAAAAACAAACTCACATGGGATTCGAACCTATGTGAGGTGTACATCGATAGTGCAAGACCAACACTCTACCAACTGAGCTAACCAGTCTGAACACAAATAAACCCAATTATATCAGAGATTTAAGTAAATAAGCTACAATGTCCAAGGTACTAAACATGATATATTCTATGGGGTGTCATAAGCAAGTCATTAGAATACTTTACTACAAAAGTTGTAAAAGATATGCATTCAAAATTTGAGGGAACAAAGAGAAAACAAAGCTATCTATTGGGTTTCACTAACAAGTACATTGGAAGACTTGACTACTGTTGTTAAAAGACATGCATTACATGGTATTGAGCCACAAACCACAATGCATACTAGTAAAATAAAAACAAACTCACATGGGATTCGAACCTATGTGAGGTGTACATCGATAGTGCAAGACCAACACTCTACCAACTGAGCTACCCAGTCTGAACACAAATGAAACAAAATATATCAGAGATTTAAGTAAATAAGCTACAATGTCCAAGGTACTAAACATGATATATTCTATGGGGTGTCATAAGCAAGTCATTAGAATACTTTACTACAAAAGTTGTAAAAGATATGCATTCAAAATTAGAGGAAGCAAAGAGAAAACAAAGCTATCTATTGGGTTTCACTAACAAGTACATTGGAAGACTTGACTACTGTTGTTAAAAGACATGCATTACATGGTATTGAGCCACAAACCACAATGCATACTAGTAAAATAAAAACAAACTCACATGGCATTCGAACCTATGTGAGGTGTACATCGATAGTGCAAGACCAACACTCCACCAACTGAGCTACCCAGTCTGAACATAAATTAAACCAAATATATCAGAGATTTAAGTAAATAAGCTACAATGTCCAAGGTACTAAACATGATATATTCTATGGGGTGTCATAAGCAAGTCATTAGAATACTTTACTACAAAAGTTGTAAAAGATATGCATTCAAAATTTGAGGAAACAAAGAGAAAATAAAGCTATCTATTGTGTTTCACTAACAAGTACATTGGAAGACTTGACTACTGTTGTTAAAAGACATGCATTACATGGTATTGAGCCACAAACCACAATGCAGACTAGTAAAATAAAAACAAACTCACATGGGATTCGAACCTATGTGAGGTGTACATCGATAGTGCAAGAGCAACACTCCACCAACTGAGCTACCCAGTCTGAACACAAATGAAAGCAAATATATCAGAGATTTAAGTAAATAAGCTACAATGTCCAAGATACTAAACATGATACACTCTATGGGGTGTCATAAGCAAGTCATTAGAATACTTTACTACAAAAGTTGTAAAAGATATGCATTCAAAATTTGAGGAAACAAAGAGAAAACAAAGCTATCTATTGGGTTTCACTAACAAGTACATTGGAAGACTTGACTACTGTTGTTAAAAGACATGCATTACATGGTATTGAGCCACAAACCACAATGCATACTAGTAAAATAAAAACAAACTCACATGGGATTCGAACCTATGTGAGGTGTACATCAATAGTGCAAGACCAACACTCTACCAACTGAGCTACCCAATCTGAACTCTAATAAAACCAATTATATCACGGATTTAAGTAAATAAGCTACAATGTCCAAGGTACTAAACATGATATATTCTATGGGGTGTCATAAGCAAGTCATTAGAATACTTTACTACAAAAGTTGTAAAAGATATGCATTCAAAATTTGAGGAAACAAAGAGAAAACAAAGCTATCTATTGGGTTTCACTAACAAGTACATTGGAAGACTTGACTACTGTTGTTAAAAGACATGCATTACATGGTATTGAGCCACAAACCACAATGCATTCTAGTAAAATAAAAACAAACTCACATGGGATTCAAACCTATGTGAGGTGTACATCAATAGTGCAAGACTAACACTCTACCAACTGAGCTACCCAGTCTGAACACAAATGAAAAAAAATATATCAGAGATTTAAGTAAATAAGCTACAATGTCCAAGATACTAAACATGATATATTCTATGGGGTGTCATAAGCAAGTCATTATAATACTTTACTACAAAAGTTGTAAAAGATATGCATTCAAAATTTGAGGAAACAAAGAGAAAACAAAGCTATCTATTGGGTTTCACTAACAAGTACATTGGAAGACTTGACTACTGTTGTTAAAAGACATGCATTACATGGTATTGAGCCACAAACCACAATGCATACTAGTAAAATAAAAACAAACTCACATGGGATTCAAACCTATGTGAGGTGTACATCGATAGTGCAAGACCAACACTCTACCAACTGAGCTACCCAGTCTGAACACAAATGAAACAAAATATATCAGAGATTTAAGTAAATAAGCTACAATGTCCAAGGTACTAAACATGATATATTCTATGGGGTGTCATAAGCAAGTCATTAGAATACTTTACTACAAAAGTTGTAAAAGATATGCATTCAAAATTAGAGGAAACAAAGAGAAAACAAAGCTATCTATTGGGTTTCACTAACAAGTACATTGGAAGACTTGACTACTGTTGTTAAAAGACATGCATTACATGGTATTGAGCCACAAACCACAATGCGTACTAGTAAAATAAAAACAAACTCACATGGGATTCGAACCTATGTGAGGTGTACATCGATAGTGCAAGAGCAACACTCCACCAACTGAGCTACCCAGTCTGAACAAAAACAAAACCAAATATATCAGAGATTTAAGTAAATAAGCTACAATGTCCAAGGTACTAAACATGATATATTCTATGGGGTGTCATAAGCAAGTCATTAGAATACTTTACTACAAAAGTTGTAAAAGATATGCATTCAAAATTTGAGGAAACAAAGAGAAAATAAAGCTATCTATTGTGTTTCACTAACAAGTACATTGGAAGACTTGACTACTGTTGTTAAAAGACGTGCATTACATGGTATTGAGCCACAAACCACAATGCAGACTAGTAAAATAAAAACAAACTCACATGGGATTCGAACCTATGTGAGGTGTACATCGATAGTGCAAGACCAACACTCTACCAACTGAGCTAACCAGTCTGAACACAAATAAAACCAATTATATCAGAGATTTAAGTAAATAAGCTACAATGTCCAAGGTACTAAACATGATATATTCTATGGGGTGTCATAAGCAAGTCATTAGAATACTTTACTACAAAAGTTGTAAAAGATATGCATTCAAAATTTGAGGAAACAAAGAGAAAACAAAGCTATCTATTGGGTTTCACTAACAAGTACATTGGAAGACTTGACTACTGTTGTTAAAAGACATGCATTACATGGTATTGAGCCACAAACCACAATGCATACTAGTAAAATAAAAACAAACTCACATGGGATTCGAACCTATGTGAGGTGTACATCGATAGTGCAAGAGCAACACTCCACCAACTGAGCTAACCAGTCTGAACACAAATGAAACCAAATATATCAGAGATTTAAGTAAATAAGCTACAATGTCCAAGGTACTAAACATGATATATTCTATGGGGTGTCATAAGCAAGTCATTAGAATACTTTACTACAAAAGTTGTAAAAGATATGCATTCAAAATTTGAGGAAACAAAGAGAAAACAAAGCTATCTATTGGGTTTCACTAACAAGTACATTGGAAGACTTGACTACTGTTGTTAAAAGACATGCATTACATGGTATTGAGCCACAAACCACAATGCATACTAGTAAAATAAAAACAAACTCACATGGGATTCGAACCTATGTGAGGTGTACATCAATAGTGCAAGACTAACACTCTACCAACTGAGCTACCCAGTCTGAACACAAATGAAACAAAATATATCAGAGATTTAAGTAAATAAGCTACAATGTCCAAGATACTAAACATGATATATTCTATGGGGTGTCATAAGCAAGTCATTAGAATACTTTACTACAAAAGTTGTAAAAGATATGCATTCAAAATTTGAGGAAACAAAGAGAAAACAAAGCTATCTATTGGGTTTCACTAACAAGTACATTGGAAGACTTGACTACTGTTGTTAAAAGACATGCATTACATGGTATTGAGCCACAAACCACAATGCATACTAGTAAAATAAAAACAAACTCACAAGGGATTCGAACCTATGTGAGGTGTACATCGATAGTGCAAGACCAACACTCTACCAACTGAGCTACCCAGTCTGAACACAAATGAAACCAAATATATCAGAGATTTAAGTAAATAAGCTACAATGTCCAAGGTACTAAACATGATATATTCTATGGGGTGTCATAAGCAAGTCATTAGAATACTTTACTACAAAAGTTGTAAAAGATATGCATTCAAAATTTGAGGAAACAAAGAGAAAACAAAGCTATCTATTGGGTTTCACTAACAAGTACATTGGAAGACTTGACTACTGTTGTTAAAAGACATGCATTACATGGTATTGAGCCACAAACCACAATGCATACTAGTAAAATAAAAACAAACTCACATGGGATTCGAACCTATGTGAGGTGTACATCAATAGTGCAAGACTAACACTCTACCAACTGAGCTACCCAGTCTGAACACAAATGAAACAAAAAATATCAGAGATTTAAGTAAATAAGCTACAATGTCCAAGATACTAAACATGATATATTCTATGGGGTGTCATAAGCAAGTCATTAGAATACTTTACTACAAAAGTTGTAAAAGATATGCATTCAAAATTTGAGGAAACAAAGAGAAAACAAAGCTATCTATTGGGTTTCACTAACAAGTACATTGGAAGACTTGACTACTGTTGTTAAAAGACATGCATTACATGGTATTGAGCCACAAACCACAATGCATACTAGTAAAATAAAAACAAACTCACAAGGGATTCGAACCTATGTGAGGTGTACATCGATAGTGCAAGACCAACACTCTACCAACTGAGCTACCCAGTCTGAACACAAATGAAACCAAATATATCAGAGATTTAAGTAAATATGCTACAATGTCCAAGGTACTAAACATGATATATTCTATGGGGTGTCATAAGCAAGTCATTAGAATACTTTACTACAAAAGTTGTAAAAGATATGCATTCAAAATTTGAGGAAACAAAGAGAAAATAAAGCTATCTATTGTGTTTCACTAACAAGTACATTGGAAGACTTGACTACTGTTGTTAAAAGACATGCATTACATGGTATTGAGCCACAAACCACAATGCAGACTAGTAAAATAAAAACAAACTCACATAGGATTCGAACCTATGTGAGGTGTACATCGATAGTGCAAGACCAACACTCTACCAACTGAGCTAACCAGTCTGAACACAAATAAAACCAATTATATCAGAGATTTAAGTAAATAAGCTACAATGTCCAAGGTACTAAACATGATATATTCTATGGGGTGTCATAAGCAAGTCATTAGAATACTTTACTACAAAAGTTGTAAAAGATATGCATTCAAAATTTGAGGAAACAAAGAGAAAACAAAGCTATCTATTGGGTTTCACTAACAAGTACATTGGAAGACTTGACTACTGTTGTTAAAAGACATGCATTACATGATATTGAGCCACAAACCACAATGCATACTAGTAAAATAAAAACAAACTCACATGGGATTCAAACCTATGGGAGGTGTACATCGATAGTGCAAGACCAACACTCTACCAACTGAGCTACCCAGTTTGAACACTAATTAAACAAAATATATCAGAGATTTAAGTAAATAAGCTACAATGTCCAAGATACTAAACATGATATATTCTATGGGGTGTCATAAGCAAGTCATTAGAATACTTTACTACAAAAGTTGTAAAAGATATGCATTCAAAATTTGAGGGAACAAAGAGAAAACAAAGCTATCTATTGGGTTTCACTAACAAGTACATTGGAAGACTTGACTACTGTTGTTAAAAGACATGCATTACATGGTATTGAGCCACAAACCACAATGCATACTAGTAAAATAAAAACAAACTCACATGGGATTCGAACCTATGTGAGGTGTACATCGATAGTGCAAGACCAACACTCTACCAACTGAGCTACCCAGTCTGAACACAAATTAAACAAAATATATCAGAGATTTAAGTAAATAAGCTACAATGTCCAAGGTACTAAACATGATATATTCTATGGGGTGTCATAAGCAAGTCATTAGAATACTTTACTACAAAAGTTGTAAAAGATATGCATTCAAAATTAGAGGAAGCAAAGAGAAAACAAAGCTATCTATTGGGTTTCACTAACAAGTACATTGGAAGACTTGACTACTGTTGTTAAAAGACATGCATTACATGGTATTGAGCCACAAACCACAATGCATACTAGTAAAATAAAAACAAACTCACATGGCATTCAAACCTATGTGAGGTGTACATCAATAGTGCAAGACCAACACTCCACCAACTGAGCTACCCAGTCTGAACACAAATGAAACCAAATATATCAGAGATTTAAGTAAATAAGCTACAATGTCCAAGGTACTAAACATGATATATTCTATGGGGTGTCATAAGCAAGTCATTAGAATACTTTACTACAAAAGTTGTAAAAGATATGCATTCAAAATTTGAGGAAACAAAGAGAAAATAAAGCTATCTATTGTGTTTCACTAACAAGTACATTGGAAGACTTGACTACTGTTGTTAAAAGACATGCATTACATGGTATTGAGCCACAAACCACAATGCAGACTAGTAAAATAAAAACAAACTCACATGGGATTCGAACCTATGTGAAGTGTACATCGATAGTGCAAGACCAACACTCTACCAACTGAGCTAACCAGTCTGAACACAAATAAAACCAATTATATCAGAGATTTAAGTAAATAAGCTACAATGTCCAAGGTACTAAACATGATATATTCTATGGGGTGTCATAAGCAAGTCATTAGAATACTTTACTACAAAAGTTGTAAAAGATATGCATTCAAAATTTGAGGAAACAAAGAGAAAACAAAGCTATCTATTGGGTTTCACTAACAAGTACATTGGAAGACTTGACTACTGTTGTTAAAAGACATGCATTACATGGTATTGAGCCACAAACCACAATGCATACTAGTAAAATAAAAACAAACTCACATGGGATTCGAACCTATGTGAGGTGTACATCGATAGTGCAAGAGCAACACTCCACCAACTGAGCTACCCAGTCTGAACACAAATGAAACCAAATATATCAGAGATTTAAGTAAATAAGCTACAATGTCCAAGGTACTAAACATGATATATTCTATGGGGTGTCATAAGCAAGTCATTAGAATACTTTACTACAAAAGTTGTAAAAGATATGCATTCAAAATTTGAGGAAACAAAGAGAAAATAAAGCTATCTATTGTGTTTCACTAACAAGTACATTGGAAGACTTGACTACTGTTGTTAAAAGACATGCATTACATGGTATTGAGCCACAAACCACAATGCAGACTAGTAAAATAAAAACAAACTCACATGGGATTCAAACCTATGTGAGGTGTACATCGATAGTGCAAGACCAACACTCTACCAACTGAGCTAACCAGTCTGAACACAAATAAAACCAATTATATCAGAGATTTAAGTAAATAAGCTACAATGTCCAAGGTACTAAACATGATATATTCTATGGGGTGTCATAAGCAAGTCATTAGAATACTTTACTACAAAAGTTGTAAAAGATATGCATTCAAAATTTGAGGAAACAAAGAGAAAACAAAGCTATCTATTGGGTTTCACTAACAAGTACATTGGAAGACTTGACTACTGTTGTTAAAAGACATGCATTACATGATATTGAGCCACAAACCACAATGCATACTAGTAAAATAAAAACAAACTCACATGGGATTCAAACCTATGGGAGGTGTACATCGATAGTGCAAGACCAACACTCTACCAACTGAGCTACCCAGTCTGAACACAAATTAAACTAAAGATATCAGAGATTTAAATAAATAAGCTACAATGTCCAAGGTACTAAACATGATATATTCTATGGGGTGTCATAAGCAAGTCATTAGAATACTTTACTACAAAAGTTGTAAAAGATATGCATTCAAAATTTGAGGAAACAAAGAGAAAACAAAGCTATCTATTGGGTTTCACTAACAAGTACATTGGAAGACTTGACTACTGTTGTTAAAAGACATGCATTACATGGTATTGAGCCACAAACCACAATGCATACTAGTAAAATAAAAACAAACTCACATGGGATTCGAACCTATGTGAGGTGTACATTAATAGTGCAAGACCAACACTCTACCAACTAAGCTAACCAGTCTGAACACAAATAAAACCAATTATATCAGAGATTTAAGTAAATAAGCTACAATGTCCAAGGTACTAAACATGATATATTCTATGGGGTGTCATAAGCAAGTCATTAGAATACTTTACTACAAAAGTTGTAAAAGATATGCATTCAAAATTTGAGGAAACAAAGAGAAAACAAAGCTATCTATTGGGTTTCACTAACAAGTACATTGGAAGACTTGACTACTGTTGTTAAAAGACATGCATTACATGGTATTGAGCCACAAACCACAATGCATACTAGTAAAATAAAAACAAACTCACATGGGATTCGAACCTATGTGAGGTGTACATCGATAGTGCAAGAGCAACACTCCACCAACTGAGCTACCCAGTCTGAACACAAATGAAACCAAATATATCAGAGATTTAAGTAAATAAGCTACAATGTCCAAGGTACTAAACATGATATATTCTATGGGGTGTCATAAGCAAGTCATTAGAATACTTTACTACAAAAGTTGTAAAAGATATGCATTCAAAATTTGAGGAAACAAAGAGAAAATAAAGCTATCTATTGTGTTTCACTAACAAGTACATTGGAAGACTTGACTACTGTTGTTAAAAGACATGCATTACATGGTATTGAGCCACAAACCACAATGCAGACTAGTAAAATAAAAACAAACTCACATGGGATTCAAACCTATGTGAGGTGTACATCGATAGTGCAAGACCAACACTCTACCAACTGAGCTAACCAGTCTGAACACAAATAAAACCAATTATATCAGAGATTTAAGTAAATAAGCTACAATGTCCAAGGTACTAAACATGATATATTCTATGGGGTGTCATAAGCAAGTCATTAGAATACTTTACTACAAAAGTTGTAAAAGATATGCATTCAAAATTTGAGGAAACAAAGAGAAAACAAAGCTATCTATTGGGTTTCACTAACAAGTACATTGGAAGACTTGACTACTGTTGTTAAAAGACATGCATTACATGGTATTGAGCCACAAACCACAATGCATACTAGTAAAATAAAAACAAACTCACATGGGATTCGAACCTATGTGAGGTGTACATTAATAGTGCAAGACCAACACTCTACCAACTGAGCTACCCAGTCTAAACACGAATGAAACAAAATATATCAGAGATTTAAGTAAATAAGCTACAATGTCCAAGATACTAAACATGATATATTCTATGGGGTGTCATAAGCAAGTCATTAGAATACTTTACTACAAAAGTTGTAAAAGATATGCATTCAAAATTTGAGGATACAAAGAGAAAACAAAGCTATCTATTGGGTTTCACTAACAAGTACATTGGAAGACTTGACTACTGTTGTTAAAAGGCATGCATTACATGGTATTGAGCCACAAACCACAATGCATACTAGTAAAATAAAAACAAACTCACATGGGATTCGAACCTATGTGAGGTGTACATCAATAGTGCAAGACCAACACTCTACCAACTGAGCTACCCAGTCTGAACACAAATGAAACAAAATATATCAGAGATTTAAGTAAATAAGCTACAACGTCCAAGATACTAAACATGATATATTCTATGGGGTGTCATAAGCAAGTCATTAGAATACTTTACTACAAAAGTTGTAAAAGATATGCATTCAAAATTTGAGGAAACAAAGAGAAAACAAAGCTATCTATTGGGTTTCACTAACAAGTACATTGGAAGACTTGACTACTGTTGTTAAAAGACATGCATTACATGGTATTGAGCCACAAACCACAATGCATACTAGTAAAATAAAAACAAACTCACATGGGATTCGAACCTATGTGAGGTGTACATCAATAGTGCAAGACCAGCACTCTACCAACTGAGCTACCCAGTCTGAACACAAATGAAACAAAATATATCAGAGATTTAAGTAAATAAGCTACAACGTCCAAGATACTAAACATGATATATTCTATGGGGTGTCATAAGCAAGTCATTAGAATACTTTACTACAAAAGTTGTAAAAGATATGCATTCAAAATTTGAGGAAACAAAGAGAAAACAAAGCTATCTATTGGGTTTCACTAACAAGTACATTGGAAGACTTGACTACTGTTGTTAAAAGACATGCATTACATGGTATTGAGCCACAAACCACAATGCATACTAGTAAAATAAAAACAAACTCACATGGCATTCGAACCTATGTGAGGTGTACATCGATAGTGCAAGACCAACACTCCACCAACTGAGCTACCCAGTCTGAACATAAATTAAACCAAATATATCAGAGATTTAAGTAAATAAGCTACAATGTCCAAGGTACTAAACATGATATATTCTATGGGGTGTCATAAGCAAGTCATTAGAATACTTTACTACAAAAGTTGTAAAAGATATGCATTCAAAATTTGAGGAAACAAAGAGAAAATAAAGCTATCTATTGTGTTTCACTAACAAGTACATTGGAAGACTTGACTACTGTTGTTAAAAGACATGCATTACATGGTATTGAGCCACAAACCACAATGCAGACTAGTAAAATAAAAACAAACTCACATGGGATTCGAACCTATGCGAAGTGTACATCGATAGTGCAAGACCAACACTCTACCAACTGAGCTAACCAATCTGAACACAAATAAAACAAATTATATCAGAGATTTAAGTAAATAAGCTACAATGTCCAAGGTACTAAACATGATATATTCTATGGGGTGTCATAAGCAAGTCATTAGAATACTTTACTACAAAAGTTGTAAGAGATATGCATTCAAAATTTGAGGAAACAAAGAGAAAACAAAGCTATCTATTGGGTTTCACTAACAAGTACATTGGAAGACTTGACTACTGTTGTTAAAAGACATGCATTACATGGTATTGAGCCACAAACCACAATGCATACTAGTAAAATAAAAACAAACTCACATGGGATTCGAACCTATGTGAGGTGTACATCGATAGTCCAAGACCAACACTCTACCAACTGAGCTAACCAGTCTGAACACAAATAAAACCAATTATATCAGAGATTTAAGTAAATAAGCTACAATGTCCAAGGTACTAAACATGATATATTCTATGGGGTGTCATAAGCAAGTCATTAGAATACTTTACTACAAAAGTTGTAAAAGATATGCATTCAAAATTTGAGGAAACAAAGAGAAAACACAGCTATCTATTGGGTTTCACTAACAAGTACATTGGAAGACTTGACTACTGTTGTTAAAAGACATGCATTACATGGTATTGAGCCACAAACCACAATGCATACTAGTAAAATAAAAACAAACTCACATGGGATTCGAACCTATGTGAGGTGTACATCGATAGTGCAAGACCAACACTCTACCAACTGAGCTAACCAGTCTGAACACAAATAAAACCAATTATATCAGAGATTTAAGTAAATAAGCTACAATGTCCAAGGTACTAAACATGATATATTCTATGGGGTGTCATAAGCAAGTCATTAGAATACTTTACTACAAAAGTTGTAAAAGATATGCATTCAAAATTTGAGGAAACAAAGAGAAAACAAAGCTATCTATTGGGTTTCACTAACAAGTACATTGGAAGACTTGACTACTGTTGTTAAAAGACATGCATTACATGATATTGAGCCACAAACCACAATGCATACTAGTAAAATAAAAACAAACTCACATGGGATTCAAACCTATGGGAGGTGTACATCGATAGTGCAAGACCAACACTCTACCAACTGAGCTACCCAGTCTGAACACAAATTAAACCAAATATATCAGAGATTTAAGTAAATAAGCTACAATGTCCAAGGTACTAAACATGATATATTCTATGGGGTGTCATAAGCAAGTCATTAGAATTCTTTACTACAAAAGTTGTAAAAGATATGCATTCAAAATTTGAGGAAACAAAGAGAAAACAAAGCTATCTATTGGGTTTCACTAACAAGTACATTGGAAGACTTGACTACTGTTGTTAAAAGACATGCATTACATGGTATTGAGCCACAAACCACAATGCATACTAGTAAAATAAAAACAAACTCACATGGGATTCGAACCTATGTGAGGTGTACATCAATAGTGCAAGACCAACACTCTACCAACTGAGCTACCCAGTCTGAACACAAATGAAACAAAATATATCAGAGATTTAAGTAAATAAGCTACAACGTCCAAGATACTAAACATGATATATTCTATGGGGTGTCATAAGCAAGTCATTAGAATACTTTACTACAAAAGTTGTAAAAGATATGCATTCAAAATTTGAGGAAACAAAGAGAAAACAAAGCTATCTATTGGGTTTCACTAACAAGTACATTGGAAGACTTGACTACTGTTGTTAAAAGACATGCATTAAATGGTATTGAGCCACAAACCACAATGCATACTAGTAAAATAAAAACAAACTCACATGGCATTCGAACCTATGTGAGGTGTACATCGATAGTGCAAGACCAACACTCCACCAACTGAGCTACCCAGTCTGAACATAAATTAAACAAAATATATCAGAGATTTAAGTAAATAAGCTACAATGTCCAAGGTACTAAACATGATATATTCTATGGGGTGTCATAAGCAAGTCATTAGAATACTTTACTACAAAAGTTGTAAAAGATATGCATTCAAAATTTGAGGAAACAAAGAGAAAATAAAGCTATCTATTGTGTTTCACTAACAAGTACATTGGAAGACTTGACTACTGTTGTTAAAAGACATGCATTACATGGTATTGAGCCACAAACCACAATGCAGACTAGTAAAATAAAAACAAACTCACATGGGGTTCGAACCTATGTGAAGTGTACATCGATAGTGCAAGACCAACACTCTACCAACTGAGCTAACCAGTCTGAACACAAATAAAACAAATTATATCAGAGATTTAAGTAAATAAGCTACAATGTCCAAGGTACTAAACATGATATATTCTATGGGGTGTCATAAGCAAGTCATTAGAATACTTTACTACAAAAGTTGTAAGAGATATGCATTCAAAATTTGAGGAAACAAAGAGAAAACAAAGCTATCTATTGGGTTTCACTAACAAGTACATTGGAAGACTTGACTACTGTTGTTAAAAGACATGCATTACATGGTATTGAGCCACAAACCACAATGCATACTAGTAAAATAAAAACAAACTCACATGGGATTCGAACCTATGTGAGGTGTACATCGATAGTGCAAGACCAACACTCTACCAACTGAGCTAACCAGTCTGAACACAAATAAAACCAATTATATCAGAGATTTAAGTAAATAAGCTACAATGTCCAAGGTACTAAACATGATATATTCTATGGGGTGTCATAAGCAAGTCATTAGAATACTTTACTACAAAAGTTGTAAAAGATATGCATTCAAAATTTGAGGAAACAAAGAGAAAACAAAGCTATCTATTGGGTTTCACTAACAAGTACATTGGAAGACTTGACTACTGTTGTTAAAAGACATGCATTACATGATATTGAGCCACAAACCACAATGCATACTAGTAAAATAAAAACAAACTCACATGGGATTCAAACCTATGGGAGGTGTACATCGATAGTGCAAGACCAACACTCTACCAACTGAGCTACCCAGTCTGAACACAAATGAAAGCAAATATATCAGAGATTTAAGTAAATAAGCTACAATGTCCAAGATACTAAACATGATATACTCTATGGGGTGTCATAAGCAAGTCATTAGAATACTTTACTACAAAAGTTGTAAAAGATATGCATTCAAAATTTGAGGAAACAAAGAGAAAACAAAGCTATCTATTGGGTTTCACTAACAAGTACATTGGAAGACTTGACTACTGTTGTTAAAAGACATGCATTACATGGTATTGAGCCACAAACCACAATGCATACTAGTAAAATAAAAACAAACTCAGATGGGATTCGAACCTATGTGAGGTGTACATCAATAGTGCAAGACCAACACTCTACCAACTGAGCTACCCAATCTGAACTCAAATAAAACCAATTATATCACGGATTTAAGTAAATAAGCTACAATGTCCAAGGTACTAAACATGATATATTCTATGGGGTGTCATAAGCAAGTCATTAGAATACTTTACTACAAAAGTTGTAAAAGATATGCATTCAAAATTCGAGGAAACAAAGAGAAAACAAAGCTATCTATTGGGTTTCACTAACAAGTACATTGGAAGACTTGACTACTGTTGTTAAAAGACATGCATTACATGATATTGAGCCACAAACCACAATGCATACTAGTAAAATAAAAACAAACTCACATGGGATTCAAACCTATGGGAGGTGTACATCGATAGTGCAAGACCAACACTCTACCAACTGAGCTACCCAGTCTGAACACAAATGAAACCAAATATATCAGAGATTTAAGTAAATAAGCTACAATGTCCAAGGTACTAAACATGATATATTCTATGGGGTGTCATAAGCAAGTCATTAGAATACTTTACTACAAAAGTTGTAAAAGATATGCATTCAAAATTTGAGGGAACAAAGAGAAAACAAAGCTATCTATTGGGTTTCACTAACAAGTACATTGGAAGACTTGACTACTGTTGTTAAAAGACATGCATTACATGGTATTGAGCCACAAACCACAATGCATACTAGTAAAATAAAAACAAACTCACATGGGATTCGAACCTATGTGAGGTGTACATCGATAGTGCAAGACCAACACTCTACCAACTGAGCTACCCAGTCTGAACACAAATGAAACAAAATATATCAGAGATTTAAGTAAATAAGCTACAATGTCCAAGGTACTAAACATGATATATTCTATGGGGTGTCATAAGCAAGTCATTAGAATACTTTACTACAAAAGTTGTAAAAGATATGCATTCAAAATTAGAGGAAGCAAAGAGAAAACAAAGCTATCTATTGGGTTTCACTAACAAGTACATTGGAAGACTTGACTACTGTTGTTAAAAGACATGCATTACATGGTATTGAGCCACAAACCACAATGCATACTAGTAAAATAAAAACAAACTCACATGGCATTCAAACCTATGTGAGGTGTACATCAATAGTGCAAGACCAACACTCCACCAACTGAGCTACCCAGTCTGAACACAAATGAAACCAAATATATCAGAGATTTAAGTAAATAAGCTACAATGTCCAAGGTACTAAACATGATATATTCTATGGGGTGTCATAAGCAAGTCATTAGAATACTTTACTACAAAAGTTGTAAAAGATATGCATTCAAAATTTGAGGAAACAAAGAGAAAATAAAGCTATCTATTGTGTTTCACTAACAAGTACATTGGAAGACTTGACTACTGTTGTTAAAAGACATGCATTACATGGTATTGAGCCACAAACCACAATGCAGACTAGTAAAATAAAAACAAACTCACATGGGATTCGAACCTATGTGAAGTGTACATCGATAGTGCAAGACCAACACTCTACCAACTGAGCTAACCAGTCTGAACACAAATAAAACCAATTATATCAGAGATTTAAGTAAATAAGCTACAATGTCCAAGGTACTAAACATGATATATTCTATGGGGTGTCATAAGCAAGTCATTAGAATACTTTACTACAAAAGTTGTAAAAGATATGCATTCAAAATTTGAGGAAACAAAGAGAAAACAAAGCTATCTATTGGGTTTCACTAACAAGTACATTGGAAGACTTGACTACTGTTGTTAAAAGACATGCATTACATGGTATTGAGCCACAAACCACAATGCATACTAGTAAAATAAAAACAAACTCACATGGGATTCGAACCTATGTGAGGTGTACATCGATAGTGCAAGAGCAACACTCCACCAACTGAGCTACCCAGTCTGAACACAAATGAAACCAAATATATCAGAGATTTAAGTAAATAAGCTACAATGTCCAAGGTACTAAACATGATATATTCTATGGGGTGTCATAAGCAAGTCATTAGAATACTTTACTACAAAAGTTGTAAAAGATATGCATTCAAAATTTGAGGAAACAAAGAGAAAATAAAGCTATCTATTGTGTTTCACTAACAAGTACATTGGAAGACTTGACTACTGTTGTTAAAAGACATGCATTACATGGTATTGAGCCACAAACCACAATGCAGACTAGTAAAATAAAAACAAACTCACATGGGATTCAAACCTATGTGAGGTGTACATCGATAGTGCAAGACCAACACTCTACCAACTGAGCTAACCAGTCTGAACACAAATAAAACCAATTATATCAGAGATTTAAGTAAATAAGCTACAATGTCCAAGGTACTAAACATGATATATTCTATGGGGTGTCATAAGCAAGTCATTAGAATACTTTACTACAAAAGTTGTAAAAGATATGCATTCAAAATTTGAGGAAACAAAGAGAAAACAAAGCTATCTATTGGGTTTCACTAACAAGTACATTGGAAGACTTGACTACTGTTGTTAAAAGACATGCATTACATGATATTGAGCCACAAACCACAATGCATACTAGTAAAATAAAAACAAACTCACATGGGATTCAAACCTATGGGAGGTGTACATCGATAGTGCAAGACCAACACTCTACCAACTGAGCTACCCAGTCTGAACACAAATTAAACTAAAGATATCAGAGATTTAAATAAATAAGCTACAATGTCCAAGGTACTAAACATGATATATTCTATGGGGTGTCATAAGCAAGTCATTAGAATACTTTACTACAAAAGTTGTAAAAGATATGCATTCAAAATTTGAGGAAACAAAGAGAAAACAAAGCTATCTATTGGGTTTCACTAACAAGTACATTGGAAGACTTGACTACTGTTGTTAAAAGACATGCATTACATGGTATTGAGCCACAAACCACAATGCATACTAGTAAAATAAAAACAAACTCACATGGGATTCGAACCTATGTGAGGTGTACATTAATAGTGCAAGACCAACACTCTACCAACTAAGCTAACCAGTCTGAACACAAATAAAACCAATTATATCAGAGATTTAAGTAAATAAGCTACAATGTCCAAGGTACTAAACATGATATATTCTATGGGGTGTCATAAGCAAGTCATTAGAATACTTTACTACAAAAGTTGTAAAAGATATGCATTCAAAATTTGAGGAAACAAAGAGAAAACAAAGCTATCTATTGGGTTTCACTAACAAGTACATTGGAAGACTTGACTACTGTTGTTAAAAGACATGCATTACATGGTATTGAGCCACAAACCACAATGCATACTAGTAAAATAAAAACAAACTCACATGGGATTCGAACCTATGTGAGGTGTACATCGATAGTGCAAGAGCAACACTCCACCAACTGAGCTACCCAGTCTGAACACAAATGAAACCAAATATATCAGAGATTTAAGTAAATAAGCTACAATGTCCAAGGTACTAAACATGATATATTCTATGGGGTGTCATAAGCAAGTCATTAGAATACTTTACTACAAAAGTTGTAAAAGATATGCATTCAAAATTTGAGGAAACAAAGAGAAAACAAAGCTATCTATTGGGTTTCACTAACAAGTACATTGGAAGACTTGACTACTGTTGTTAAAAGACATGCATTACATGGTATTGAGCCACAAACCACAATGCATACTAGTAAAATAAAAACAAACTCACATGGGATTCGAACCTATGTGAGGTGTACATCAATAGTGCAAGACCAGCACTCTACCAACTGAGCTACCCAGTCTGAACACAAATGAAACAAAATATATCAGAGATTTAAGTAAATAAGCTACAACGTCCAAGATACTAAACATGATATATTCTATGGGGTGTCATAAGCAAGTCATTAGAATACTTTACTACAAAAGTTGTAAAAGATATGCATTCAAAATTTGAGGAAACAAAGAGAAAACAAAGCTATCTATTGGGTTTCACTAACAAGTACATTGGAAGACTTGACTACTGTTGTTAAAAGACATGCATTACATGGTATTGAGCCACAAACCACAATGCATACTAGTAAAATAAAAACAAACTCACATGGCATTCGAACCTATGTGAGGTGTACATCGATAGTGCAAGACCAACACTCCACCAACTGAGCTACCCAGTCTGAACATAAATTAAACCAAATATATCAGAGATTTAAGTAAATAAGCTACAATGTCCAAGGTACTAAACATGATATATTCTATGGGGTGTCATAAGCAAGTCATTAGAATACTTTACTACAAAAGTTGTAAAAGATATGCATTCAAAATTTGAGGAAACAAAGAGAAAATAAAGCTATCTATTGTGTTTCACTAACAAGTACATTGGAAGACTTGACTACTGTTGTTAAAAGACATGCATTACATGGTATTGAGCCACAAACCACAATGCAGACTAGTAAAATAAAAACAAACTCACATGGGATTCGAACCTATGCGAAGTGTACATCGATAGTGCAAGACCAACACTCTACCAACTGAGCTAACCAATCTGAACACAAATAAAACAAATTATATCAGAGATTTAAGTAAATAAGCTACAATGTCCAAGGTACTAAACATGATATATTCTATGGGGTGTCATAAGCAAGTCATTAGAATACTTTACTACAAAAGTTGTAAGAGATATGCATTCAAAATTTGAGGAAACAAAGAGAAAACAAAGCTATCTATTGGGTTTCACTAACAAGTACATTGGAAGACTTGACTACTGTTGTTAAAAGACATGCATTACATGGTATTGAGCCACAAACCACAATGCATACTAGTAAAATAAAAACAAACTCACATGGGATTCGAACCTATGTGAGGTGTACATCGATAGTGCAAGACCAACACTCTACCAACTGAGCTAACCAGTCTGAACACAAATAAAACCAATTATATCAGAGATTTAAGTAAATAAGCTACAATGTCCAAGGTACTAAACATGATATATTCTATGGGGTGTCATAAGCAAGTCATTAGAATACTTTACTACAAAAGTTGTAAAAGATATGCATTCAAAATTTGAGGAAACAAAGAGAAAACACAGCTATCTATTGGGTTTCACTAACAAGTACATTGGAAGACTTGACTACTGTTGTTAAAAGACATGCATTACATGGTATTGAGCCACAAACCACAATGCATACTAGTAAAATAAAAACAAACTCACATGGGATTCGAACCTATGTGAGGTGTACATCGATAGTGCAAGACCAACACTCTACCAACTGAGCTAACCAGTCTGAACACAAATAAAACCAATTATATCAGAGATTTAAGTAAATAAGCTACAATGTCCAAGGTACTAAACATGATATATTCTATGGGGTGTCATAAGCAAGTCATTAGAATACTTTACTACAAAAGTTGTAAAAGATATGCATTCAAAATTTGAGGAAACAAAGAGAAAACAAAGCTATCTATTGGGTTTCACTAACAAGTACATTGGAAGACTTGACTACTGTTGTTAAAAGACATGCATTACATGATATTGAGCCACAAACCACAATGCATACTAGTAAAATAAAAACAAACTCACATGGGATTCAAACCTATGGGAGGTGTACATCGATAGTGCAAGACCAACACTCTACCAACTGAGCTACCCAGTCTGAACACAAATTAAACCAAATATATCAGAGATTTAAGTAAATAAGCTACAATGTCCAAGGTACTAAACATGATATATTCTATGGGGTGTCATAAGCAAGTCATTAGAATTCTTTACTACAAAAGTTGTAAAAGATATGCATTCAAAATTTGAGGAAACAAAGAGAAAACAAAGCTATCTATTGGGTTTCACTAACAAGTACATTGGAAGACTTGACTACTGTTGTTAAAAGACATGCATTACATGGTATTGAGCCACAAACCACAATGCATACTAGTAAAATAAAAACAAACTCACATGGGATTCGAACCTATGTGAGGTGTACATCAATAGTGCAAGACCAACACTCTACCAACTGAGCTACCCAGTCTGAACACAAATGAAACAAAATATATCAGAGATTTAAGTAAATAAGCTACAACGTCCAAGATACTAAACATGATATATTCTATGGGGTGTCATAAGCAAGTCATTAGAATACTTTACTACAAAAGTTGTAAAAGATATGCATTCAAAATTTGAGGAAACAAAGAGAAAACAAAGCTATCTATTGGGTTTCACTAACAAGTACATTGGAAGACTTGACTACTGTTGTTAAAAGACATGCATTAAATGGTATTGAGCCACAAACCACAATGCATACTAGTAAAATAAAAACAAACTCACATGGCATTCGAACCTATGTGAGGTGTACATCGATAGTGCAAGACCAACACTCCACCAACTGAGCTACCCAGTCTGAACATAAATTAAACAAAATATATCAGAGATTTAAGTAAATAAGCTACAATGTCCAAGGTACTAAACATGATATATTCTATGGGGTGTCATAAGCAAGTCATTAGAATACTTTACTACAAAAGTTGTAAAAGATATGCATTCAAAATTTGAGGAAACAAAGAGAAAATAAAGCTATCTATTGTGTTTCACTAACAAGTACATTGGAAGACTTGACTACTGTTGTTAAAAGACATGCATTACATGGTATTGAGCCACAAACCACAATGCAGACTAGTAAAATAAAAACAAACTCACATGGGGTTCGAACCTATGTGAAGTGTACATCGATAGTGCAAGACCAACACTCTACCAACTGAGCTAACCAGTCTGAACACAAATAAAACAAATTATATCAGAGATTTAAGTAAATAAGCTACAATGTCCAAGGTACTAAACATGATATATTCTATGGGGTGTCATAAGCAAGTCATTAGAATACTTTACTACAAAAGTTGTAAGAGATATGCATTCAAAATTTGAGGAAACAAAGAGAAAACAAAGCTATCTATTGGGTTTCACTAACAAGTACATTGGAAGACTTGACTACTGTTGTTAAAAGACATGCATTACATGGTATTGAGCCACAAACCACAATGCATACTAGTAAAATAAAAACAAACTCACATGGGATTCGAACCTATGTGAGGTGTACATCGATAGTGCAAGACCAACACTCTACCAACTGAGCTAACCAGTCTGAACACAAATAAAACCAATTATATCAGAGATTTAAGTAAATAAGCTACAATGTCCAAGGTACTAAACATGATATATTCTATGGGGTGTCATAAGCAAGTCATTAGAATACTTTACTACAAAAGTTGTAAAAGATATGCATTCAAAATTTGAGGAAACAAAGAGAAAACAAAGCTATCTATTGGGTTTCACTAACAAGTACATTGGAAGACTTGACTACTGTTGTTAAAAGACATGCATTACATGATATTGAGCCACAAACCACAATGCATACTAGTAAAATAAAAACAAACTCACATGGGATTCAAACCTATGGGAGGTGTACATCGATAGTGCAAGACCAACACTCTACCAACTGAGCTACCCAGTCTGAACACAAATTAAACCAAATATATCAGAGATTTAAGTAAATAAGCTACAATGTCCAAGGTACTAAACATGATATATTCTATGGGGTGTCATAAGCAAGTCATTAGAATTCTTTACTACAAAAGTTGTAAAAGATATGCATTCAAAATTTGAGGAAACAAAGAGAAAACAAAGCTATCTATTGGGTTTCACTAACAAGTACATTGGAAGACTTGACTACTGTTGTTAAAAGACATGCATTACATGGTATTGAGCCACAAACCACAATGCATACTAGTAAAATAAAAACAAACTCACATGGGATTCAAACCTATGTGAGGTGTACATCGATAGTGCAAGAGCAACACTCCACCAACTGAGCTACCCAGTCTGAACACAAATGAAAGCAAATATATCAGAGATTTAAGTAAATAAGCTACAATGTCCAAGATACTAAACATGATATACTCTATGGGGTGTCATAAGCAAGTCATTAGAATACTTTACTACAAAAGTTGTAAAAGATATGCATTCAAAATTTGAGGAAACAAAGAGAAAACAAAGCTATCTATTGGGTTTCACTAACAAGTACATTGGAAGACTTGACTACTGTTGTTAAAAGACATGCATTACATGGTATTGAGCCACAAACCACAATGCATACTAGTAAAATAAAAACAAACTCAGATGGGATTCGAACCTATGTGAGGTGTACATCAATAGTGCAAGACCAACACTCTACCAACTGAGCTACCCAATCTGAACTCAAATAAAACCAATTATATCACGGATTTAAGTAAATAAGCTACAATGTCCAAGGTACTAAACATGATATATTCTATGGGGTGTCATAAGCAAGTCATTAGAATACTTTACTACAAAAGTTGTAAAAGATATGCATTCAAAATTCGAGGAAACAAAGAGAAAACAAAGCTATCTATTGGGTTTCACTAACAAGTACATTGGAAGACTTGACTACTGTTGTTAAAAGACATGCATTACATGGTATTGAGCCACAAACCACAATGCAGACTAGTAAAATAAAAACAAACTCACATGGGATTCGAACCTATGCGAAGTGTACATCGATAGTGCAAGACCAACACTCTACCAACTGAGCTAACCAATCTGAACACAAATAAAACAAATTATATCAGAGATTTAAGTAAATAAGCTACAATGTCCAAGGTACTAAACATGATATATTCTATGGGGTGTCATAAGCAAGTCATTAGAATACTTTACTACAAAAGTTGTAAGAGATATGCATTCAAAATTTGAGGAAACAAAGAGAAAACAAAGCTATCTATTGGGTTTCACTAACAAGTACATTGGAAGACTTGACTACTGTTGTTAAAAGACATGCATTACATGGTATTGAGCCACAAACCACAATGCATACTAGTAAAATAAAAACAAACTCACATGGGATTCGAACCTATGTGAGGTGTACATCGATAGTGCAAGACCAACACTCTACCAACTGAGCTAACCAGTCTGAACACAAATAAAACCAATTATATCAGAGATTTAAGTAAATAAGCTACAATGTCCAAGGTACTAAACATGATATATTCTATGGGGTGTCATAAGCAAGTCATTAGAATACTTTACTACAAAAGTTGTAAAAGATATGCATTCAAAATTTGAGGAAACAAAGAGAAAACACAGCTATCTATTGGGTTTCACTAACAAGTACATTGGAAGACTTGACTACTGTTGTTAAAAGACATGCATTACATGGTATTGAGCCACAAACCACAATGCATACTAGTAAAATAAAAACAAACTCACATGGGATTCGAACCTATGTGAGGTGTACATCGATAGTGCAAGACCAACACTCTACCAACTGAGCTAACCAGTCTGAACACAAATAAAACCAATTATATCAGAGATTTAAGTAAATAAGCTACAATGTCCAAGGTACTAAACATGATATATTCTATGGGGTGTCATAAGCAAGTCATTAGAATACTTTACTACAAAAGTTGTAAAAGATATGCATTCAAAATTTGAGGAAACAAAGAGAAAACAAAGCTATCTATTGGGTTTCACTAACAAGTACATTGGAAGACTTGACTACTGTTGTTAAAAGACATGCATTACATGATATTGAGCCACAAACCACAATGCATACTAGTAAAATAAAAACAAACTCACATGGGATTCAAACCTATGGGAGGTGTACATCGATAGTGCAAGACCAACACTCTACCAACTGAGCTACCCAGTCTGAACACAAATTAAACCAAATATATCAGAGATTTAAGTAAATAAGCTACAATGTCCAAGGTACTAAACATGATATATTCTATGGGGTGTCATAAGCAAGTCATTAGAATTCTTTACTACAAAAGTTGTAAAAGATATGCATTCAAAATTTGAGGAAACAAAGAGAAAACAAAGCTATCTATTGGGTTTCACTAACAAGTACATTGGAAGACTTGACTACTGTTGTTAAAAGACATGCATTACATGGTATTGAGCCACAAACCACAATGCATACTAGTAAAATAAAAACAAACTCACATGGGATTCGAACCTATGTGAGGTGTACATCAATAGTGCAAGACCAACACTCTACCAACTGAGCTACCCAGTCTGAACACAAATGAAACAAAATATATCAGAGATTTAAGTAAATAAGCTACAACGTCCAAGATACTAAACATGATATATTCTATGGGGTGTCATAAGCAAGTCATTAGAATACTTTACTACAAAAGTTGTAAAAGATATGCATTCAAAATTTGAGGAAACAAAGAGAAAACAAAGCTATCTATTGGGTTTCACTAACAAGTACATTGGAAGACTTGACTACTGTTGTTAAAAGACATGCATTAAATGGTATTGAGCCACAAACCACAATGCATACTAGTAAAATAAAAACAAACTCACATGGCATTCGAACCTATGTGAGGTGTACATCGATAGTGCAAGACCAACACTCCACCAACTGAGCTACCCAGTCTGAACATAAATTAAACAAAATATATCAGAGATTTAAGTAAATAAGCTACAATGTCCAAGGTACTAAACATGATATATTCTATGGGGTGTCATAAGCAAGTCATTAGAATACTTTACTACAAAAGTTGTAAAAGATATGCATTCAAAATTTGAGGAAACAAAGAGAAAATAAAGCTATCTATTGTGTTTCACTAACAAGTACATTGGAAGACTTGACTACTGTTGTTAAAAGACATGCATTACATGGTATTGAGCCACAAACCACAATGCAGACTAGTAAAATAAAAACAAACTCACATGGGGTTCGAACCTATGTGAAGTGTACATCGATAGTGCAAGACCAACACTCTACCAACTGAGCTAACCAGTCTGAACACAAATAAAACAAATTATATCAGAGATTTAAGTAAATAAGCTACAATGTCCAAGGTACTAAACATGATATATTCTATGGGGTGTCATAAGCAAGTCATTAGAATACTTTACTACAAAAGTTGTAAGAGATATGCATTCAAAATTTGAGGAAACAAAGAGAAAACAAAGCTATCTATTGGGTTTCACTAACAAGTACATTGGAAGACTTGACTACTGTTGTTAAAAGACATGCATTACATGGTATTGAGCCACAAACCACAATGCATACTAGTAAAATAAAAACAAACTCACATGGGATTCGAACCTATGTGAGGTGTACATCGATAGTGCAAGACCAACACTCTACCAACTGAGCTAACCAGTCTGAACACAAATAAAACCAATTATATCAGAGATTTAAGTAAATAAGCTACAATGTCCAAGGTACTAAACATGATATATTCTATGGGGTGTCATAAGCAAGTCATTAGAATACTTTACTACAAAAGTTGTAAAAGATATGCATTCAAAATTTGAGGAAACAAAGAGAAAACAAAGCTATCTATTGGGTTTCACTAACAAGTACATTGGAAGACTTGACTACTGTTGTTAAAAGACATGCATTACATGATATTGAGCCACAAACCACAATGCATACTAGTAAAATAAAAACAAACTCACATGGGATTCAAACCTATGGGAGGTGTACATCGATAGTGCAAGACCAACACTCTACCAACTGAGCTACCCAGTCTGAACACAAATTAAACCAAATATATCAGAGATTTAAGTAAATAAGCTACAATGTCCAAGGTACTAAACATGATATATTCTATGGGGTGTCATAAGCAAGTCATTAGAATTCTTTACTACAAAAGTTGTAAAAGATATGCATTCAAAATTTGAGGAAACAAAGAGAAAACAAAGCTATCTATTGGGTTTCACTAACAAGTACATTGGAAGACTTGACTACTGTTGTTAAAAGACATGCATTACATGGTATTGAGCCACAAACCACAATGCATACTAGTAAAATAAAAACAAACTCACATGGGATTCAAACCTATGTGAGGTGTACATCGATAGTGCAAGAGCAACACTCCACCAACTGAGCTACCCAGTCTGAACACAAATGAAAGCAAATATATCAGAGATTTAAGTAAATAAGCTACAATGTCCAAGATACTAAACATGATATACTCTATGGGGTGTCATAAGCAAGTCATTAGAATACTTTACTACAAAAGTTGTAAAAGATATGCATTCAAAATTTGAGGAAACAAAGAGAAAACAAAGCTATCTATTGGGTTTCACTAACAAGTACATTGGAAGACTTGACTACTGTTGTTAAAAGACATGCATTACATGGTATTGAGCCACAAACCACAATGCATACTAGTAAAATAAAAACAAACTCAGATGGGATTCGAACCTATGTGAGGTGTACATCAATAGTGCAAGACCAACACTCTACCAACTGAGCTACCCAATCTGAACTCAAATAAAACCAATTATATCACGGATTTAAGTAAATAAGCTACAATGTCCAAGGTACTAAACATGATATATTCTATGGGGTGTCATAAGCAAGTCATTAGAATACTTTACTACAAAAGTTGTAAAAGATATGCATTCAAAATTCGAGGAAACAAAGAGAAAACAAAGCTATCTATTGGGTTTCACTAACAAGTACATTGGAAGACTTGACTACTGTTGTTAAAAGACATGCATTACATGGTATTGAGCCACAAACCACAATGCAGACTAGTAAAATAAAAACAAACTCACATGGGATTCGAACCTATGCGAAGTGTACATCGATAGTGCAAGACCAACACTCTACCAACTGAGCTAACCAATCTGAACACAAATAAAACAAATTATATCAGAGATTTAAGTAAATAAGCTACAATGTCCAAGGTACTAAACATGATATATTCTATGGGGTGTCATAAGCAAGTCATTAGAATACTTTACTACAAAAGTTGTAAGAGATATGCATTCAAAATTTGAGGAAACAAAGAGAAAACAAAGCTATCTATTGGGTTTCACTAACAAGTACATTGGAAGACTTGACTACTGTTGTTAAAAGACATGCATTACATGGTATTGAGCCACAAACCACAATGCATACTAGTAAAATAAAAACAAACTCACATGGGATTCGAACCTATGTGAGGTGTACATCGATAGTGCAAGACCAACACTCTACCAACTGAGCTAACCAGTCTGAACACAAATAAAACCAATTATATCAGAGATTTAAGTAAATAAGCTACAATGTCCAAGGTACTAAACATGATATATTCTATGGGGTGTCATAAGCAAGTCATTAGAATACTTTACTACAAAAGTTGTAAAAGATATGCATTCAAAATTTGAGGAAACAAAGAGAAAACACAGCTATCTATTGGGTTTCACTAACAAGTACATTGGAAGACTTGACTACTGTTGTTAAAAGACATGCATTACATGGTATTGAGCCACAAACCACAATGCATACTAGTAAAATAAAAACAAACTCACATGGGATTCGAACCTATGTGAGGTGTACATCGATAGTGCAAGACCAACACTCTACCAACTGAGCTAACCAGTCTGAACACAAATAAAACCAATTATATCAGAGATTTAAGTAAATAAGCTACAATGTCCAAGGTACTAAACATGATATATTCTATGGGGTGTCATAAGCAAGTCATTAGAATACTTTACTACAAAAGTTGTAAAAGATATGCATTCAAAATTTGAGGAAACAAAGAGAAAACAAAGCTATCTATTGGGTTTCACTAACAAGTACATTGGAAGACTTGACTACTGTTGTTAAAAGACATGCATTACATGATATTGAGCCACAAACCACAATGCATACTAGTAAAATAAAAACAAACTCACATGGGATTCAAACCTATGGGAGGTGTACATCGATAGTGCAAGACCAACACTCTACCAACTGAGCTACCCAGTCTGAACACAAATTAAACCAAATATATCAGAGATTTAAGTAAATAAGCTACAATGTCCAAGGTACTAAACATGATATATTCTATGGGGTGTCATAAGCAAGTCATTAGAATTCTTTACTACAAAAGTTGTAAAAGATATGCATTCAAAATTTGAGGAAACAAAGAGAAAACAAAGCTATCTATTGGGTTTCACTAACAAGTACATTGGAAGACTTGACTACTGTTGTTAAAAGACATGCATTACATGGTATTGAGCCACAAACCACAATGCATACTAGTAAAATAAAAACAAACTCACATGGGATTCGAACCTATGTGAGGTGTACATCAATAGTGCAAGACCAACACTCTACCAACTGAGCTACCCAGTCTGAACACAAATGAAACAAAATATATCAGAGATTTAAGTAAATAAGCTACAACGTCCAAGATACTAAACATGATATATTCTATGGGGTGTCATAAGCAAGTCATTAGAATACTTTACTACAAAAGTTGTAAAAGATATGCATTCAAAATTTGAGGAAACAAAGAGAAAACAAAGCTATCTATTGGGTTTCACTAACAAGTACATTGGAAGACTTGACTACTGTTGTTAAAAGACATGCATTAAATGGTATTGAGCCACAAACCACAATGCATACTAGTAAAATAAAAACAAACTCACATGGCATTCGAACCTATGTGAGGTGTACATCGATAGTGCAAGACCAACACTCCACCAACTGAGCTACCCAGTCTGAACATAAATTAAACAAAATATATCAGAGATTTAAGTAAATAAGCTACAATGTCCAAGGTACTAAACATGATATATTCTATGGGGTGTCATAAGCAAGTCATTAGAATACTTTACTACAAAAGTTGTAAAAGATATGCATTCAAAATTTGAGGAAACAAAGAGAAAATAAAGCTATCTATTGTGTTTCACTAACAAGTACATTGGAAGACTTGACTACTGTTGTTAAAAGACATGCATTACATGGTATTGAGCCACAAACCACAATGCAGACTAGTAAAATAAAAACAAACTCACATGGGGTTCGAACCTATGTGAAGTGTACATCGATAGTGCAAGACCAACACTCTACCAACTGAGCTAACCAGTCTGAACACAAATAAAACAAATTATATCAGAGATTTAAGTAAATAAGCTACAATGTCCAAGGTACTAAACATGATATATTCTATGGGGTGTCATAAGCAAGTCATTAGAATACTTTACTACAAAAGTTGTAAGAGATATGCATTCAAAATTTGAGGAAACAAAGAGAAAACAAAGCTATCTATTGGGTTTCACTAACAAGTACATTGGAAGACTTGACTACTGTTGTTAAAAGACATGCATTACATGGTATTGAGCCACAAACCACAATGCATACTAGTAAAATAAAAACAAACTCACATGGGATTCGAACCTATGTGAGGTGTACATCGATAGTGCAAGACCAACACTCTACCAACTGAGCTAACCAGTCTGAACACAAATAAAACCAATTATATCAGAGATTTAAGTAAATAAGCTACAATGTCCAAGGTACTAAACATGATATATTCTATGGGGTGTCATAAGCAAGTCATTAGAATACTTTACTACAAAAGTTGTAAAAGATATGCATTCAAAATTTGAGGAAACAAAGAGAAAACAAAGCTATCTATTGGGTTTCACTAACAAGTACATTGGAAGACTTGACTACTGTTGTTAAAAGACATGCATTACATGATATTGAGCCACAAACCACAATGCATACTAGTAAAATAAAAACAAACTCACATGGGATTCAAACCTATGGGAGGTGTACATCGATAGTGCAAGACCAACACTCTACCAACTGAGCTACCCAGTCTGAACACAAATTAAACCAAATATATCAGAGATTTAAGTAAATAAGCTACAATGTCCAAGGTACTAAACATGATATATTCTATGGGGTGTCATAAGCAAGTCATTAGAATTCTTTACTACAAAAGTTGTAAAAGATATGCATTCAAAATTTGAGGAAACAAAGAGAAAACAAAGCTATCTATTGGGTTTCACTAACAAGTACATTGGAAGACTTGACTACTGTTGTTAAAAGACATGCATTACATGGTATTGAGCCACAAACCACAATGCATACTAGTAAAATAAAAACAAACTCACATGGGATTCAAACCTATGTGAGGTGTACATCGATAGTGCAAGAGCAACACTCCACCAACTGAGCTACCCAGTCTGAACACAAATGAAAGCAAATATATCAGAGATTTAAGTAAATAAGCTACAATGTCCAAGATACTAAACATGATATACTCTATGGGGTGTCATAAGCAAGTCATTAGAATACTTTACTACAAAAGTTGTAAAAGATATGCATTCAAAATTTGAGGAAACAAAGAGAAAACAAAGCTATCTATTGGGTTTCACTAACAAGTACATTGGAAGACTTGACTACTGTTGTTAAAAGACATGCATTACATGGTATTGAGCCACAAACCACAATGCATACTAGTAAAATAAAAACAAACTCAGATGGGATTCGAACCTATGTGAGGTGTACATCAATAGTGCAAGACCAACACTCTACCAACTGAGCTACCCAATCTGAACTCAAATAAAACCAATTATATCACGGATTTAAGTAAATAAGCTACAATGTCCAAGGTACTAAACATGATATATTCTATGGGGTGTCATAAGCAAGTCATTAGAATACTTTACTACAAAAGTTGTAAAAGATATGCATTCAAAATTCGAGGAAACAAAGAGAAAACAAAGCTATCTATTGGGTTTCACTAACAAGTACATTGGAAGACTTGACTACTGTTGTTAAAAGACATGCATTACATGATATTGAGCCACAAACCACAATGCATACTAGTAAAATAAAAACAAACTCACATGGGATTCAAACCTATGGGAGGTGTACATCGATAGTGCAAGACCAACACTCTACCAACTGAGCTACCCAGTCTGAACACAAATGAAACCAAATATATCAGAGATTTAAGTAAATAAGCTACAATGTCCAAGGTACTAAACATGATATATTCTATGGGGTGTCATAAGCAAGTCATTAGAATACTTTACTACAAAAGTTGTAAAAGATATGCATTCAAAATTTGAGGAAACAAAGAGAAAACAAAGCTATCTATTGGGTTTCACTAACAAGTACATTGGAAGACTTGACTACTGTTGTTAAAAGACATGCATTACATGGTATTGAGCCACAAACCACAATGCATTCTAGTAAAATAAAAACAAACTCACATGGGATTCGAACCTATGTGAGGTGTACATCAATAGTGCAAGACTAACACTCTACCAACTGAGCTACCCAGTCTGAACACAAATGAAAAAAAATATATCAGAGATTTAAGTAAATAAGCTACAATGTCCAAGATACTAAACATGATATATTCTATGGGGTGTCATAAGCAAGTCATTAGAATACTTTACTACAAAAGTTGTAAAAGATATGCATTCAAAATTTGAGGAAACAAAGAGAAAACAAAGCTATCTATTGGGTTTCACTAACAAGTACATTGGAAGACTTGACTACTGTTGTTAAAAGACATGCATTACATGGTATTGAGCCACAAACCACAATGCATACTAGTAAAATAAAAACAAACTCACATGGGATTCAAACCTATGGGAGGTGTACATCGATAGTGCAAGACCAACACTCTACCAACTGAGCTACCCAGTCTGAACACAAATGAAACAAAATATATCAGAGATTTAAGTAAATAAGCTACAATGTCCAAGGTACTAAACATGATATATTCTATGGGGTGTCATAAGCAAGTCATTAGAATACTTTACTACAAAAGTTGTAAAAGATATGCATTCAAAATTAGAGGAAACAAAGAGAAAACAAAGCTATCTATTGGGTTTCACTAACAAGTACATTGGAAGACTTGACTACTGTTGTTAAAAGACATGCATTACATGGTATTGAGCCACAAACCACAATGCGTACTAGTAAAATAAAAACAAACTCACATGGGATTCGAACCTATGTGAGGTGTACATCGATAGTGCAAGAGCAACACTCCACCAACTGAGCTACCCAGTCTGAACAAAAACAAAACCAAATATATCAGAGATTTAAGTAAATAAGCTACAATGTCCAAGGTACTAAACATGATATATTCTATGGGGTGTCATAAGCAAGTCATTAGAATACTTTACTACAAAAGTTGTAAAAGATATGCATTCAAAATTTGAGGAAACAAAGAGAAAATAAAGCTATCTATTGTGTTTCACTAACAAGTACATTGGAAGACTTGACTACTGTTGTTAAAAGACATGCATTACATGGTATTGAGCCACAAACCACAATGCAGACTAGTAAAATAAAAACAAACTCACATGGGATTCGAACCTATGTGAGGTGTACATCGATAGTGCAAGACCAACACTCTACCAACTGAGCTAACCAGTCTGAACACAAATAAAACCAATTATATCAGAGATTTAAGTAAATAAGCTACAATGTCCAAGGTACTAAACATGATATATTCTATGGGGTGTCATAAGCAAGTCATTAGAATACTTTACTACAAAAGTTGTAAAAGATATGCATTCAAAATTTGAGGAAACAAAGAGAAAACACAGCTATCTATTGGGTTTCACTAACAAGTACATTGGAAGACTTGACTACTGTTGTTAAAAGACATGCATTACATGGTATTGAGCCACAAACCACAATGCATACTAGTAAAATAAAAACAAACTCACATGGGATTCGAACCTATGTGAGGTGTACATCGATAGTGCAAGACCAACACTCTACCAACTGAGCTAACCAGTCTGAACACAAATAAAACCAATTATATCAGAGATTTAAGTAAATAAGCTACAATGTCCAAGGTACTAAACATGATATATTCTATGGGGTGTCATAAGCAAGTCATTAGAATACTTTACTACAAAAGTTGTAAAAGATATGCATTCAAAATTTGAGGAAACAAAGAGAAAACAAAGCTATCTATTGGGTTTCACTAACAAGTACATTGGAAGACTTGACTACTGTTGTTAAAAGACATGCATTACATGATATTGAGCCACAAACCACAATGCATACTAGTAAAATAAAAACAAACTCACATGGGATTCAAACCTATGGGAGGTGTACATCGATAGTGCAAGACCAACACTCTACCAACTGAGCTACCCAGTCTGAACACAAATTAAACCAAATATATCAGAGATTTAAGTAAATAAGCTACAATGTCCAAGGTACTAAACATGATATATTCTATGGGGTGTCATAAGCAAGTCATTAGAATTCTTTACTACAAAAGTTGTAAAAGATATGCATTCAAAATTTGAGGAAACAAAGAGAAAACAAAGCTATCTATTGGGTTTCACTAACAAGTACATTGGAAGACTTGACTACTGTTGTTAAAAGACATGCATTACATGGTATTGAGCCACAAACCACAATGCATACTAGTAAAATAAAAACAAACTCACATGGGATTCGAACCTATGTGAGGTGTACATCAATAGTGCAAGACCAACACTCTACCAACTGAGCTACCCAGTCTGAACACAAATGTAACAAAATATATCAGAGATTTAAGTAAATAAGCTACAACGTCCAAGATACTAAACATGATATATTCTATGGGGTGTCATAAGCAAGTCATTAGAATACTTTACTACAAAAGTTGTAAAAGATATGCATTCAAAATTTGAGGAAACAAAGAGAAAACAAAGCTATCTATTGGGTTTCACTAACAAGTACATTGGAAGACTTGACTACTGTTGTTAAAAGACATGCATTAAATGGTATTGAGCCACAAACCACAATGCATACTAGTAAAATAAAAACAAACTCACATGGCATTCGAACCTATGTGAGGTGTACATCGATAGTGCAAGACCAACACTCCACCAACTGAGCTACCCAGTCTGAACATAAATTAAACAAAATATATCAGAGATTTAAGTAAATAAGCTACAATGTCCAAGGTACTAAACATGATATATTCTATGGGGTGTCATAAGCAAGTCATTAGAATACTTTACTACAAAAGTTGTAAAAGATATGCATTCAAAATTTGAGGAAACAAAGAGAAAATAAAGCTATCTATTGTGTTTCACTAACAAGTACATTGGAAGACTTGACTACTGTTGTTAAAAGACATGCATTACATGGTATTGAGCCACAAACCACAATGCAGACTAGTAAAATAAAAACAAACTCACATGGGGTTCGAACCTATGTGAAGTGTACATCGATAGTGCAAGACCAACACTCTACCAACTGAGCTAACCAGTCTGAACACAAATAAAACAAATTATATCAGAGATTTAAGTAAATAAGCTACAATGTCCAAGGTACTAAACATGATATATTCTATGGGGTGTCATAAGCAAGTCATTAGAATACTTTACTACAAAAGTTGTAAGAGATATGCATTCAAAATTTGAGGAAACAAAGAGAAAACAAAGCTATCTATTGGGTTTCACTAACAAGTACATTGGAAGACTTGACTACTGTTGTTAAAAGACATGCATTACATGGTATTGAGCCACAAACCACAATGCATACTAGTAAAATAAAAACAAACTCACATGGGATTCGAACCTATGTGAGGTGTACATCGATAGTGCAAGACCAACACTCTACCAACTGAGCTAACCAGTCTGAACACAAATAAAACCAATTATATCAGAGATTTAAGTAAATAAGCTACAATGTCCAAGGTACTAAACATGATATATTCTATGGGGTGTCATAAGCAAGTCATTAGAATACTTTACTACAAAAGTTGTAAAAGATATGCATTCAAAATTTGAGGAAACAAAGAGAAAACAAAGCTATCTATTGGGTTTCACTAACAAGTACATTGGAAGACTTGACTACTGTTGTTAAAAGACATGCATTACATGATATTGAGCCACAAACCACAATGCATACTAGTAAAATAAAAACAAACTCACATGGGATTCAAACCTATGGGAGGTGTACATCGATAGTGCAAGACCAACACTCTACCAACTGAGCTACCCAGTCTGAACACAAATTAAACCAAATATATCAGAGATTTAAGTAAATAAGCTACAATGTCCAAGGTACTAAACATGATATATTCTATGGGGTGTCATAAGCAAGTCATTAGAATTCTTTACTACAAAAGTTGTAAAAGATATGCATTCAAAATTTGAGGAAACAAAGAGAAAACAAAGCTATCTATTGGGTTTCACTAACAAGTACATTGGAAGACTTGACTACTGTTGTTAAAAGACATGCATTACATGGTATTGAGCCACAAACCACAATGCATACTAGTAAAATAAAAACAAACTCACATGGGATTCAAACCTATGTGAGGTGTACATCGATAGTGCAAGAGCAACACTCCACCAACTGAGCTACCCAGTCTGAACACAAATGAAAGCAAATATATCAGAGATTTAAGTAAATAAGCTACAATGTCCAAGATACTAAACATGATATACTCTATGGGGTGTCATAAGCAAGTCATTAGAATACTTTACTACAAAAGTTGTAAAAGATATGCATTCAAAATTTGAGGAAACAAAGAGAAAACAAAGCTATCTATTGGGTTTCACTAACAAGTACATTGGAAGACTTGACTACTGTTGTTAAAAGACATGCATTACATGGTATTGAGCCACAAACCACAATGCATACTAGTAAAATAAAAACAAACTCAGATGGGATTCGAACCTATGTGAGGTGTACATCAATAGTGCAAGACCAACACTCTACCAACTAAGCTACCCAATCTGAACTCAAATAAAACCAATTATATCACGGATTTAAGTAAATAAGCTACAATGTCCAAGGTACTAAACATGATATATTCTATGGGGTGTCATAAGCAAGTCATTAGAATACTTTACTACAAAAGTTGTAAAAGATATGCATTCAAAATTCGAGGAAACAAAGAGAAAACAAAGCTATCTATTGGGTTTCACTAACAAGTACATTGGAAGACTTGACTACTGTTGTTAAAAGACATGCATTACATGATATTGAGCCACAAACCACAATGCATACTAGTAAAATAAAAACAAACTCACATGGGATTCAAACCTATGGGAGGTGTACATCGATAGTGCAAGACCAACACTCTACCAACTGAGCTACCCAGTCTGAACACAAATGAAACCAAATATATCAGAGATTTAAGTAAATAAGCTACAATGTCCAAGGTACTAAACATGATATATTCTATGGGGTGTCATAAGCAAGTCATTAGAATACTTTACTACAAAAGTTGTAAAAGATATGCATTCAAAATTTGAGGAAACAAAGAGAAAACAAAGCTATCTATTGGGTTTCACTAACAAGTACATTGGAAGACTTGACTACTGTTGTTAAAAGACATGCATTACATGGTATTGAGCCACAAACCACAATGCATTCTAGTAAAATAAAAACAAACTCACATGGGATTCGAACCTATGTGAGGTGTACATCAATAGTGCAAGACTAACACTCTACCAACTGAGCTACCCAGTCTGAACACAAATGAAAAAAAATATATCAGAGATTTAAGTAAATAAGCTACAATGTCCAAGATACTAAACATGATATATTCTATGGGGTGTCATAAGCAAGTCATTAGAATACTTTACTACAAAAGTTGTAAAAGATATGCATTCAAAATTTGAGGAAACAAAGAGAAAACAAAGCTATCTATTGGGTTTCACTAACAAGTACATTGGAAGACTTGACTACTGTTGTTAAAAGACATGCATTACATGGTATTGAGCCACAAACCACAATGCATACTAGTAAAATAAAAACAAACTCACATGGGATTCAAACCTATGGGAGGTGTACATCGATAGTGCAAGACCAACACTCTACCAACTGAGCTACCCAGTCTGAACACAAATGAAACAAAATATATCAGAGATTTAAGTAAATAAGCTACAATGTCCAAGGTACTAAACATGATATATTCTATGGGGTGTCATAAGCAAGTCATTAGAATACTTTACTACAAAAGTTGTAAAAGATATGCATTCAAAATTAGAGGAAACAAAGAGAAAACAAAGCTATCTATTGGGTTTCACTAACAAGTACATTGGAAGACTTGACTACTGTTGTTAAAAGACATGCATTACATGGTATTGAGCCACAAACCACAATGCGTACTAGTAAAATAAAAACAAACTCACATGGGATTCGAACCTATGTGAGGTGTACATCGATAGTGCAAGAGCAACACTCCACCAACTGAGCTACCCAGTCTGAACAAAAACAAAACCAAATATATCAGAGATTTAAGTAAATAAGCTACAATGTCCAAGGTACTAAACATGATATATTCTATGGGGTGTCATAAGCAAGTCATTAGAATACTTTACTACAAAAGTTGTAAAAGATATGCATTCAAAATTTGAGGAAACAAAGAGAAAATAAAGCTATCTATTGTGTTTCACTAACAAGTACATTGGAAGACTTGACTACTGTTGTTAAAAGACATGCATTACATGGTATTGAGCCACAAACCACAATGCAGACTAGTAAAATAAAAACAAACTCACATGGGATTCGAACCTATGTGAGGTGTACATCGATAGTGCAAGACCAACACTCTACCAACTGAGCTAACCAGTCTGAACACAAATAAAACCAATTATATCAGAGATTTAAGTAAATAAGCTACAATGTCCAAGGTACTAAACATGATATATTCTATGGGGTGTCATAAGCAAGTCATTAGAATACTTTACTACAAAAGTTGTAAAAGATATGCATTCAAAATTTGAGGAAACAAAGAGAAAACAAAGCTATCTATTGGGTTTCACTAACAAGTACATTGGAAGACTTGACTACTGTTGTTAAAAGACATGCATTACATGGTATTGAGCCACAAACCACAATGCATACTAGTAAAATAAAAACAAACTCACATGGGATTCGAACCTATGTGAGGTGTACATCGATAGTGCAAGAGCAACACTCCACCAACTGAGCTAACCAGTCTGAACACAAATGAAACCAAATATATCAGAGATTTAAGTAAATAAGCTACAATGTCCAAGGTACTAAACATGATATATTCTATGGGGTGTCATAAGCAAGTCATTAGAATACTTTACTACAAAAGTTGTAAAAGATATGCATTCAAAATTTGAGGAAACAAAGAGAAAACAAAGCTATCTATTGGGTTTCACTAACAAGTACATTGGAAGACTTGACTACTGTTGTTAAAAGACATGCATTACATGGTATTGAGCCACAAACCACAATGCATACTAGTAAAATAAAAACAAACTCACATGGGATTCGAACCTATGTGAGGTGTACATCGATAGTGCAAGACCAACACTCTACCAACTGAGCTACCCAGTCTGAACACGAATGAAACAAAATATATCAGAGATTTAAGTAAATAAGCTACAATGTCCAAAATACTAAACATGATATATTCTATGGGGTGTCATAAGCAAGTCATTAGAATACTTTACTACAAAAGCTGTAAAAGATATGCATTCAAAATTTGAGGAAACAAAGAGAAAACAAAGCTATCTATTGGGTTTCACTAACAAGTACATTGGAAGACTTGACTACTGTTGTTAAAAGACATGCATTACATGGTATTGAGCCACAAACCACAATGCATACTAGTAAAATAAAAACAAACTCACATGGGATTCGAACATATGTGAGGTGTACATCGGTAGTGCAAAACCAACACTCCACCAACTGAGCTACCCAGTCTGAACACAAATGAAACCAAATATATCAGAGATTTAAGTAAATAAGCTACAATGTCCAAGATACTAAACATGATATACTCTATGGGGTGTCATAAGCAAGTCATTAGAATACTTTACTACAAAAGTTGTAAAAGATATGCATTCAAAATTTGAGGAAACAAAGAGAAAACAAAGCTATCTATTGGGTTTCACTAACAAGTACATTGGAAGACTTGACTAATGTTGTTAAAAGACATGCATTACATGGTATTGAGCCACAAACCACAATGCATACTAGTAAAATAAAAACAAACTCACATGGGATTCGAACCTATGTGAGGTGTACATCAATAGTGCAAGACCAACACTCTACCAACTGAGCTACCCAATCTGAACTCAAATAAAACCAATTATATCACGGATTTAAGTAAATAAGCTACAATGTCCAAGGTACTAAACATGATATATTCTATGGGGTGTCATAAGCAAGTCATTAGAATACTTTACTACAAAAGTTGTAAAAGATATGCATTCAAAATTTGAGGAAACAAAGAGAAAACAAAGCTATCTATTGGGTTTCACTAACAAGTACATTGGAAGACTTGACTACTGTTGTTAAAAGACATGCATTACATGGTATTGAGCCACAAACCACAATGCATACTAGTAAAATAAAAACAAACTCACATGGGATTCGAACCTATGTGAGGTGTACATCAATAGTGCAAGACTAACACTCTACCAACTGAGCTACCCAGTCTGAACACAAATGAAACAAAATATATCAGAGATTTAAGTAAATAAGCTACAATGTCCAAGATACTAAACATGATATATTCTATGGGGTGTCATAAGCAAGTCATTAGAATACTTTACTACAAAAGTTGTAAAAGATATGCATTCAAAATTTGAGGAAACAAAGAGAAAACAAAGCTATCTATTGGGTTTCACTAACAAGTACATTGGAAGACTTGACTACTGTTGTTAAAAGACATGCATTACATGGTATTGAGCCACAAACCACAATGCATACTAGTAAAATAAAAACAAACTCACAAGGGATTCGAACTTATGTGAGGTGTACATCGATAGTGCAAGACCAACACTCTACCAACTGAGCTACCCAGTCTGAACACAAATGAAACCAAATATATCAGAGATTTAAGTAAATAAGCTACAATGTCCAAGGTACTAAACATGATATATTCTATGGGGTGTCATAAGCAAGTCATTAGAATACTTTACTACAAAAGTTGTAAAAGATATGCATTCAAAATTTGAGGAAACAAAGAGAAAACAAAGCTATCTATTGGGTTTCACTAACAAGTACATTGGAAGACTTGACTAATGTTGTTAAAAGACATGCATTACATGGTATTGAGCCACAAACCACAATGCATACTAGTAAAATAAAAACAAACTCATATGGGATTCGAACCTATGTGAGGTGTACATCAATAGTGCAAGACCAACACTCTACCAACTGAGCTACCCAATCTGAACTCAAATAAAACCAATTATATCACGGATTTAAGTAAATAAGCTACAATGTCCAAGGTACTAAACATGATATATTCTATGGGGTGTCATAAGCAAGTCATTAGAATACTTTACTACAAAAGTTGTAAAAGATATGCATTCAAAATTTGAGGAAACAAAGAGAAAACAAAGCTATCTATTGGGTTTCACTAACAAGTACATTGGAAGACTTGACTACTGTTGTTAAAAGACATGCATTACATGGTATTGAGCCACAAACCACAATGCATACTAGTAAAATAAAAACAAACTCACATGGGATTCGAACCTATGTGAGGTGTACATCAATAGTGCAAGACTAACACTCTACCAACTGAGCTACCCAGTCTGAACACAAATGAAACAAAATATATCAGAGATTTAAGTAAATAAGCTACAATGTCCAAGATACTAAACATGATATATTCTATGGGGTGTCATAAGCAAGTCATTAGAATACTTTACTACAAAAGTTGTAAAAGATATGCATTCAAAATTTGAGGAAACAAAGAGAAAACAAAGCTATCTATTGGGTTTCACTAACAAGTACATTGGAAGACTTGACTACTGTTGTTAAAAGACATGCATTACATGGTATTGAGCCACAAACCACAATGCATACTAGTAAAATAAAAACAAACTCACAAGGGATTCGAACTTATGTGAGGTGTACATCGATAGTGCAAGACCAACACTCTACCAACTGAGCTACCCAGTCTGAACACAAATGAAACCAAATATATCAGAGATTTAAGTAAATAAGCTACAATGTCCAAGGTACTAAACATGATATATTCTATGGGGTGTCATAAGCAAGTCATTAGAATACTTTACTACAAAAGTTGTAAAAGATATGCATTCAAAATTTGAGGAAACAAAGAGAAAACAAAGCTATCTATTGGGTTTCACTAACAAGTACATTGGAAGACTTGACTAATGTTGTTAAAAGACATGCATTACATGGTATTGAGCCACAAACCACAATGCATACTAGTAAAATAAAAACAAACTCATATGGGATTCGAACCTATGTGAGGTGTACATCAATAGTGCAAGACCAACACTCTACCAACTGAGCTACCCAATCTGAACTCAAATAAAACCAATTATATCACGGATTTAAGTAAATAAGCTACAATGTCCAAGGTACTAAACATGATATATTCTATGGGGTGTCATAAGCAAGTCATTAGAATACTTTACTACAAAAGTTGTAAAAGATATGCATTCAAAATTTGAGGAAACAAAGAGAAAACAAAGCTATCTATTGTGTTTCACTAACAAGTACATTGGAAGACTTGACTACTGTTGTTAAAAGACATGCATTACATGGTATTGAGCCACAAACCACAATGCAGACTAGTAAAATAAAAACAAACTCACATGGGATTCGAACCTATGTGAGGTGTACATCGATAGTGCAAGACCAACACTCTACCAACTGAGCTAACCAGTCTGAACACAAATAAAACCAATTATATCAGAGATTTAAGTAAATAAGCTACAATGTCCAAGGTACTAAACATGATATATTCTATGGGGTGTCATAAGCAAGTCATTAGAATACTTTACTACAAAAGTTGTAAAAGATATGCATTCAAAATTTGAGGAAACAAAGAGAAAACAAAGCTATCTATTGGGTTTCACTAACAAGTACATTGGAAGACTTGACTACTGTTGTTAAAAGACATGCATTACATGGTATTGAGCCACAAACCACAATGCATACTAGTAAAATAAAAACAAACTCACATGGGATTCGAACCTATGTGAGGTGTACATCGATAGTGCAAGAGCAACACTCCACCAACTGAGCTACCCAGTCTGAACACAAATGAAACCAAATATATCAGAGATTTAAGTAAATAAGCTACAATGTCCAAGGTACTAAACATGATATATTCTATGGGGTGTCATAAGCAAGTCATTAGAATACTTTACTACAAAAGTTGTAAAAGATATGCATTCAAAATTTGAGGAAACAAAGAGAAAATAAAGCTATCTATTGTGTTTCACTAACAAGTACATTGGAAGACTTGACTACTGTTGTTAAAAGACATGCATTACATGGTATTGAGCCACAAACCACAATGCAGACTAGTAAAATAAAAACAAACTCACATGGGATTCAAACCTATGTGAGGTGTACATCGATAGTGCAAGACCAACACTCTACCAACTGAGCTACCCAGTCTGAACACAAATGAAACCAAATATATCAGAGATTTAAGTAAATAAGCTACAATGTCCAAGGTACTAAACATGATATATTCTATGGGGTGTCATAAGCAAGTCATTAGAATACTTTACTACAAAAGTTGTAAAAGATATGCATTCAAAATTTGAGGAAACAAAGAGAAAATAAAGCTATCTATTGTGTTTCACTAACAAGTACATTGGAAGACTTGACTACTGTTGTTAAAAGACATGCATTACATGGTATTGAGCCACAAACCACAATGCAGACTAGTAAAATAAAAACAAACTCACATGGGATTCGAACCTATGTGAGGTGTACATCGATAGTGCAAGACCAACACTCTACCAACTGAGCTAACCAGTCTGAACACAAATAAAACCAATTATATCAGAGATTTAAGTAAATAAGCTACAATGTCCAAGGTACTAAACATGATATATTCTATGGGGTGTCATAAGCAAGTCATTAGAATACTTTACTACAAAAGTTGTAAAAGATATGCATTCAAAATTTGAGGAAACAAAGAGAAAACAAAGCTATCTATTGGGTTTCACTAACAAGTACATTGGAAGACTTGACTACTGTTGTTAAAAGACATGCATTACATGGTATTGAGCCACAAACCACAATGCATACTAGTAAAATAAAAACAAACTCACATGGGATTCGAACCTATGTGAGGTGTACATCGATAGTGCAAGAGCAACACTCCACCAACTGAGCTACCCAGTCTGAACACAAATGAAACCAAATATATCAGAGATTTAAGTAAATAAGCTACAATGTCCAAGGTACTAAACATGATATATTCTATGGGGTGTCATAAGCAAGTCATTAGAATACTTTACTACAAAAGTTGTAAAAGATATGCATTCAAAATTTGAGGAAACAAAGAGAAAATAAAGCTATCTATTGTGTTTCACTAACAAGTACATTGGAAGACTTGACTACTGTTGTTAAAAGACATGCATTACATGGTATTGAGCCACAAACCACAATGCAGACTAGTAAAATAAAAACAAACTCACATGGGATTCAAACCTATGTGAGGTGTACATCGATAGTGCAAGACCAACACTCTACCAACTGAGCTAACCAGTCTGAACACAAATTAAACCAATTATATCAGAGATTTAAGTAAATAAGCTACAATGTCCAAGGTACTAAACATGATATATTCTATGGGGTGTCATAAGCAAGTCATTAGAATACTTTACTACAAAAGTTGTAAAAGATATGCATTCAAAATTTGAGGAAACAAAGAGAAAACAAAGCTATCTATTGGGTTTCACTAACAAGTACATTGGAAGACTTGACTACTGTTGTTAAAAGACATGCATTACATGATATTGAGCCACAAACCACAATGCATACTAGTAAAATAAAAACAAACTCACATGGGATTCAAACCTATGGGAGGTGTACATCGATAGTGCAAGACCAACACTCTACCAACTGAGCTACCCAGTCTGAACACAAATTAAACCAAATATATCAGAGATTTAAGTAAATAAGCTACAATGTCCAAGGTACTAAACATGATATATTCTATGGGGTGTCATAAGCAAGTCATTAGAATACTTTACTACAAAAGTTGTAAAAGATATGCATTCAAAATTTGAGGAAACAAAGAGAAAACAAAGCTATCTATTGGGTTTCACTAACAAGTACATTGGAAGACTTGACTACTGTTGTTAAAAGACATGCATTACATGGTATTGAGCCACAAACCACAATGCATACTAGTAAAATAAAAACAAACTCACATGGGATTCGAACCTATGTGAGGTGTACATTAATAGTGCAAGACCAACACTCTACCAACTGAGCTACCCAGTCTAAACACGAATGAAACAAAATATATCAGAGATTTAAGTAAATAAGCTACAATGTCCAAGATACTAAACATGATATATTCTATGGGGTGTCATAAGCAAGTCATTAGAATACTTTACTACAAAAGTTGTAAAAGATATGCATTAAAAATTTGAGGATACAAAGAGAAAACAAAGCTATCTATTGGGTTTCACTAACAAGTACATTGGAAGACTTGACTACTGTTGTTAAAAGACATGCATTACATGGTATTGAGCCACAAACCACAATGCATACTAGTAAAATAAAAACAAACTCACATGGGATTCGAACCTATGTGAGGTGTACATCAATAGTGCAAGACCAATACTCTACCAACTGAGCTACCCAGTCTGAACACAAATGAAACAAAATATATCAGAGATTTAAGTAAATAAGCTACAACGTCCAAGATACTAAACATGATATATTCTATGGGGTGTCATAAGCAAGTCATTAGAATACTTTACTACAAAAGTTGTAAAAGATATGCATTCAAAATTTGAGGAAACAAAGAGAAAACAAAGCTATCTATTGGGTTTCACTAACAAGTACATTGGAAGACTTGACTACTGTTGTTAAAAGACATGCATTACATGGTATTGAGCCACAAACCACAATGCATTCTAGTAAAATAAAAACAAACTCACATGGGATTCGAACCTATGTGAGGTGTACATCAATAGTGCAAGACTAACACTCTACCAACTGAGCTACCCAGTCTGAACACAAATGAAACCAAATATATCAGAGATTTAAGTAAATAAGCTACAATGTCCAATATACTAAACATGATATACTCTATGGGGTGTCATAAGCAAGTCATTAGAATACTTTACTACAAAAGTTGTAAAAGATATGCATTCAAAATTTGAGGAAACAAAGAGAAAACAAAGCTATCTATTGGGTTTCACTAACAAGTACATTGGAAGACTTGACTACTGTTGTTAAAAGACATGCATTACATGGTATTGAGCCACAAACCACAATGCATACTAGTAAAATAAAAACAAACTCACATGGGATTCGAACCTATGTGAGGTGTACATCAATAGTGCAAGACCAACACTCTACCAACTGAGCTACCCAATCTGAACTCAAATAAAACCAATTATATCACGGATTTAAGTAAATAAGCTACAATGTCCAAGGTACTAAACATGATATATTCTATGGGGTGTCATAAGCAAGTCATTAGAATACTTTACTACAAAAGTTGTAAAAGATATGCATTCAAAATTTGAGGAAACAAAGAGAAAACAAAGCTATCTATTGGGTTTCACTAACAAGTACATTGGAAGACTTGACTACTGTTGTTAAAAGACATGCATTACATGATATTGAGCCACAAACCACAATGCATACTAGTAAAATAAAAACAAACTCACATGGGATTCAAACCTATGGGAGGTGTACATCGATAGTGCAAGACCAACACTCTACCAACTGAGCTACACAGTCTGAACACAAATGAAACCAAATATATCAGAGATTTAAGTAAATAAGCTACAATGTCCAAGGTACTAAACATGATATATTCTATGGGGTGTCATAAGCAAGTCATTAGAATACTTTACTACAAAAGTTGTAAAAGATATGCATTCAAAATTTGAGGAAACAAAGAGAAAACAAAGCTATCTATTGGGTTTCACTAACAAGTACATTGGAAGACTTGACTACTGTTGTTAAAAGACATGCATTACATGGTATTGAACCACAAACCACAATGCATACTAGTAAAATAAAAACAAACTCACATGGGATTCGAACCTATGTGAGGTGTACATCAATAGTGCAAGACCAACACTCTACCAACTGAGCTACCCAGTCTGAACACAAATGAAACAAAATATATCAGAGATTTAAGTAAATAAGCTACAACGTCCAAGATACTAAGCATGATATATTCTATGGGGTGTCATAAGCAAGTCATTAGAATACTTTACTACAAAAGTTGTAAAAGATATGCATTCAAAATTTGAGGAAACAAAGAGAAAACAAAGCTATCTATTGGGTTTCACTAACAAGTACATTGGAAGACTTGACTACTGTTGTTAAAAGACATGCATTACATGATATTGAGCCACAAACCACAATGCATACTAGTAAAATAAAAACAAACTCACATGGGATTCAAACCTATGGGAGGTGTACATCGATAGTGCAAGACCAACACTCTACCAACTGAGCTACCCAGTCTGAACACAAATTAAACTAAATATATCAGAGATTTAAGTAAATAAGCTACAATGTCCAAGGTACTAAACATGATATATTCTATGGGGTGTCATAAGCAAGTCATTAGAATACTTTACTACAAAAGTTGTAAAAGATATGCATTCAAAATTTGAGGAAACAAAGAGAAAACAAAGCTATCTATTGGGTTTCACTAACAAGTACATTGGAAGACTTGACTACTGTTGTTAAAAGACATGCATTACATGGTATTGAGCCACAAACCACAATGCATACTAGTAAAATAAAAACAAACTCACATGGGATTCGAACCTATGTGAGGTGTACATTAATAGTGCAAGACCAACACTCTACCAACTGAGCTACCCAGTCTAAACACGAATGAAACAAAATATATCAGAGATTTAAGTAAATAAGCTACAATGTCCAAGATACTAAACATGATATATTCTATGGGGTGTCATAAGCAAGTCATTAGAATACTTTACTACAAAAGTTGTAAAAGATATGCATTCAAAATTTGAGGATACAAAGAGAAAACAAAGCTATCTATTGGGTTTCACTAACAAGTACATTGGAAGACTTGACTACTGTTGTTAAAAGACATGCATTACATGGTATTGAGCCACAAACCACAATGCATACTAGTAAAATAAAAACAAACTCACATGGGATTCGAACCTATGTGAGGTGTACATCAATAGTGCAAGACCAACACTCTACCAACTGAGCTACCCAGTCTGAACACAAATAAAACAAAATATATCAGAGATTTAAGTAAATAAGCTACAACGTCCAAGATACTAAACATGATATATTCTATGGGGTGTCATAAGCAAGTCATTAGAATACTTTACTACAAAAGTTGTAAAAGATATGCATTCAAAATTTGAGGAAACAAAGAGAAAACAAAGCTATCTATTGGGTTTCTCTAACAAGTACATTGGAAGACTTGACTACTGTTGTTAAAAGACATGCATTACATGGTATTGAGCCACAAACCACAATGCATTCTAGTAAAATAAAAACAAACTCACATGGGATTCGAACCTATGTGAGGTGTACATCAATAGTGCAAGACTAACACTCTACCAACTGAGCTACCCAGTCTGAACACAAATGAAACCAAATATATCAGAGATTTAAGTAAATAAGCTACAATGTCCAAGATACTAAACATGATATACTCTATGGGGTGTCATAAGCAAGTCATTAGAATACTTTACTACAAAAGTTGTAAAAGATATGCATTCAAAATTTGAGGAAACAAAGAGAAAACAAAGCTATCTATTGGGTTTCACTAACAAGTACATTGGAAGACTTGACTACTGTTGTTAAAAGACATGCATTACATGGTATTGAGCCACAAACCACAATGCATACTAGTAAAATAAAAACAAACTCACATGGGATTCGAACCTATGTGAGGTGTACATCAATAGTGCAAGACCAACACTCTACCAACTGAGCTACCCAATCTGAACTCAAATAAAACCAATTATATCACGGATTTAAGTAAATAAGCTACAATGTCCAAGGTACTAAACATGATATATTCTATGGGGTGTCATAAGCAAGTCATTAGAATACTTTACTACAAAAGTTGTAAAAGATATGCATTCAAAATTTGAGGAAACAAAGAGAAAATAAAGCTATCTATTGTGTTTCACTAACAAGTACATTGGAAGACTTGACTACTGTTGTTAAAAGACATGCATTACATGGTATTGAGCCACAAACCACAATGCAGACTAGTAAAATAAAAACAAACTCACATGGGATTCAAACCTATGTGAGGTGTACATTGATAGTGCAAGACCAACACTCTACCAACTGAGCTACCCAGTCTGAACACAAATGAAGCAAAATATATCAGATATTTAAGTAAATAAGCTACAATGTCCATGGTACTAAACATGATATATTCTATGGGGTGTCATAAGCAAGTCATTAGAATACTTTACTACAAAAGTTGTAAAAGATATGCATTCAAAATTTGAGGAAACAAAGAGAAAACAAAGCTATCTATTGGGTTTCACTAACAAGTACATTGGAAGACTTGACTACTGTTGTTAAAAGACATGCATTACATAATATTGAGCCACAAACCATACTAGTAAAATAAAAACAAACTCACATGGGATTCAAACCTATGGGAGGTGTACATCAATAGTGCAAGACCAACACTCTACCAACTGAGCTACCCAGTCTGAACACAAATGGGACAAATATATCAGAGATTTAAGTAAATAAGCTACAATGTCCAAGGTACTAAACATGATATATTCTATGGGGTGTCATAAGCAAGTCATTAGAATACTTTACTACAAAAGTTGTAAAAGATATGCATTCAAAATTTGAGGAAACAAAGAGAAAATAAAGCTATCTATTGTGTTTCACTAACAAGTACATTGGAAGACTTGACTACTGTTGTTAAAAGACATGCATTACATGGTATTGAGCCACAAACCACAATGCAGACTAGTAAAATAAAAACAAACTCACATGGGATTCAAACCTATGTGAGGTGTACATTGATAGTGCAAGACCAACACTCTACCAACTGAGCTACCCAGTCTGAACACAAATGAAACAAAATATATCAGATATTTAAGTAAATAAGCTACAATGTCCATGGTACTAAACATGATATATTCTATGGGGTGTCATAAGCAAGTCATTAGAATACTTTACTACAAAAGTTGTAAAAGATATGCATTCAAAATTTGAGGAAACAAAGAGAAAACAAAGCTATCTATTGGGTTTCAATAACAAGTACATTGGAAGACTTGACTACTGTTGAAAAAAGACATGCATTACATGGTATTGAGCCACAAACCACAATGCATACTAGTAAAATAAAAACAAACTCACATGGGATTCAAACCTATGTGAGGTGTACATCAATAGTGCAAGACCAACACTCTACCAACTGAGCTACCCAGTCTGAACACGAATGAAACAAAATATATCAGAGATTTAAGTAAATAAGCTACAATGTCCAAGATACTAAACATGATATATTCTATAGGGTGTCATAAGCAAGTCATTAGAATACTTTACTACAAAAGTTGTAAAAGATATGCATTCAAAATTTGAGGAAACAAAGAGAAAACAAAGCTATCTATTGGGTTTCACTAACAAGTACATTGGAAGACTTGACTACTGTTGTTAAAAGACATGCATTACATGGTATTGAGCCACAAACCACAATGCATACTAGTAAAATAAAAACAAACTCACATGGGATTCGAACCTATGTGAGGTGTACATCAATAGTGCAAGACCAACACTCTACCAACTGAGCTACCCAATCTGAACTCAAATAAAACCAATTATATCACGGATTTAAGTAAATAAGCTACAATGTCCAAGGTACTAAACATGATATATTCTATGGGGTGTCATAAGCAAGTCATTAGAATACTTTACTACAAAAGTTGTAAAAGATATGCATTCAAAATTTGAGGAAACAAAGAGAAAACAAAGCTATCTATTGGGTTTCACTAACAAGTACATTGGAAGACTTGACTACTGTTGTTAAAAGACATGCATTACATGATATTGAGCCACAAACCACAATGCATACTAGTAAAATAAAAACAAACTCACATGGGATTCAAACCTATGGGAGGTGTACATCGATAGTGCAAGACCAACACTCTACCAACTGAGCTACACAGTCTGAACACAAATGAAACCAAATATATCAGAGATTTAAGTAAATAAGCTACAATGTCCAAGGTACTAAACATGATATATTCTATGGGGTGTCATAAGCAAGTCATTAGAATACTTTACTACAAAAGTTGTAAAAGATATGCATTCAAAATTTGAGGAAACAAAGAGAAAACAAAGCTATCTATTGGGTTTCACTAACAAGTACATTGGAAGACTTGACTACTGTTGTTAAAAGACATGCATTACATGGTATTGAGCCACAAACCACAATGCATACTAGTAAAATAAAAACAAACTCACATGGGATTCGAACCTATGTGAGGTGTACATCAATAGTGCAAGACCAACACTCTACCAACTGAGCTACCCAGTCTGAACACAAATGAAACCAAATATATCAGAGATTTAAGTAAATAAGCTACAATGTCCAAGGTACTAAACATGATATATTCTATGGGGTGTCATAAGCAAGTCATTAGAATACTTTACTACAAAAGTTGTAAAAGATATGCATTCAAAATTTGAGGAAACAAAGATAAAATAAAGTTATCTATTGGGTTTCACTAACAAGTACATTGGAAGACTTGACTACTGTAGTTAAAAGACATGCATTACATGGTATTGAGCCACAAACCACAATGCAGACTAGTAAAATAAAAACAAACTCACATGGGATTCGAACCTATGTGAGGTGTACATCTATAGTGCAAAACTAACACTACCAACTGAGCTACCCAGTCTGAACACACAGTGATACCCAATATATCAGAGATTTAAGTAAATAAGCTACAATGTCCATGGTACTAAACATGATATATTCTATGGGGTGTCATAAGCAAGTCATTAGAATACTTTACTACAAAAGTTGTAAAAGATATGCATTCAAAATTTGAGGAAACAAAGAGAAAATAAAGCTATCTATTGTGTTTCACTAACAAGTACATTGGAAGACTTGACTACTGTTGTTAAAAGACATGCATTACATGGTATTGAGCCACAAACCACAATGCAGACTAGTAAAATAAAAACAAACTCACATGGGATTCAAACCTATGTGAGGTGTACATTGATAGTGCAAGACCAACACTCTACCAACTGAGCTACCCAGTCTGAACACAAATGAAACAAAATATATCAGATATTTAAGTAAATAAGCTACAATGTCCATGGTACTAAACATGATATATTCTATGGGGTGTCATAAGCAAGTCATTAGAATACTTTACTACAAAAGTTGTAAAAGATATGCATTCAAAATTTGAGGAAACAAAGAGAAAACAAAGCAATCTATTGGGTTTCACTAACAAGTACATTGGAAGACTTGACTACTGTTGTTAAAAGACATGCATTACATAATATTGAGCCACAAACCATACTAGTAAAATAAAAACAAACTCACATGGGATTCAAACCTATGGGAGGTGTACATCAATAGTGCAAGACCAACACTCTACCAACTGAGCTACCAAGTCTGAACACAAATGGGACAAATATATCAGAGATTTAAGTAAATAAGCTACAATGTCCAAGGTACTAAACATGATATATTCTATGGGGTGTCATAAGCAAGTCATTAGAATACTTTACTACAAAAGTTGTAAAAGATATGCATTCAAAATTTGAGGAAACAAAGAGAAAATAAAGCTATCTATTGTGTTTCACTAACAAGTACATTGGAAGACTTGACTACTGTTGTTAAAAGACATGCATTACATGGTATTGAGCCACAAACCACAATGCAGACTAGTAAAATAAAAACAAACTCACATGGGATTCAAACCTATGTGAGGTGTACATTGATAGTGCAAGACCAACACTCTACCAACTGAGCTACCCAGTCTGAACACAAATGAAACAAAATATATCAGATATTTAAGTAAATAAGCTACAATGTCCATGGTACTAAACATGATATATTCTATGGGGTGTCATAAGCAAGTCATTAGAATACTTTACTACAAAAGTTGTAAAAGATATGCATTCAAAATTTGAGGAAACAAAGAGAAAACAAAGCTATCTATTGGGTTTCAATAACAAGTACATTGGAAGACTTGACTACTGTTGAAAAAAGACATGCATTACATGGTATTGAGCCACAAACCACAATGCATACTAGTAAAATAAAAACAAACTCACATGGGATTCAAACCTATGTGAGGTGTACATCAATAGTGCAAGACCAACACTCTACCAACTGAGCTACCCAGTCTGAACACGAATGAAACAAAATATATCAGAGATTTAAGTAAATAAGCTACAATGTCCAAGATACTAAACATGATATATTCTATGGGGTGTCATAAGCAAGTCATTAGAATACTTTACTACAAAAGTTGTAAAAGATATGCATTCAAAATTTGAGGAAACAAAGAGAAAACAAAGCTATCTATTGGGTTTCACTAACAAGTACATTGGAAGACTTGACTACTGTTGTTAAAAGACATGCATTACATGGTATTGAGCCACAAACCACAATGCATACTAGTAAAATAAAAACAAACTCACATGGGATTCGAACCTATGTGAGGTGTACATCGATAGTGCAAAACCAACACTCCACCAACTGAGCTACCCAGTCTGAACACAAATGAAAACAAATATATCAGAGATTTAAGTAAATAAGCTACAATGTCCAAGGTACTAAACATGATATATTCTATGGGGTGTCATAAGCAAGTCATTAGAATACTTTACTACAAAAGTTGTAAAAGATATGCATTCAAAATTTGAGGAAACAAAGATAAAATAAAGTTATCTATTGGGTTTCACTAACAAGTACATTGGAAGACTTGACTACTGTAGTTAAAAGACATGCATTACATGGTATTGAGCCACAAACCACAATGCAGACTAGTAAAATAAAAACAAACTCACATGGGATTCGAACCTATGTGAGGTGTACATCTATAGTGCAAAACTAACACTACCAACTGAGCTACCCAGTCTGAACACACAGTGATACCCAATATATCAGAGATTTAAGTAAATAAGCTACAATGTCCATGGTACTAAACATGATATATTCTATGGGGTGTCATAAGCAAGTCATTAGAATACTTTACTACAAAAGTTGTAAAAGATATGCATTCAAAATTTGAGGAAACAAAGAGAAAATAAAGCTATCTATTGTGTTTCACTAACAAGTACATTGGAAGACTTGACTACTGTTGTTAAAAGACATGCATTACATGGTATTGAGCCACAAACCACAATGCAGACTAGTAAAATAAAAACAAACTCACATGGGATTCAAACCTATGTGAGGTGTACATTGATAGTGCAAGACCAACACTCTACCAACTGAGCTACCCAGTCTGAACACAAATGAAACAAAATATATCAGATATTTAAGTAAATAAGCTACAATGTCCATGGTACTAAACATGATATATTCTATGGGGTGTCATAAGCAAGTCATTAGAATACTTTACTACAAAAGTTGTAAAAGATATGCATTCAAAATTTGAGGAAACAAAGAGAAAACAAAGCTATCTATTGGGTTTCACTAACAAGTACATTGGAAGACTTGACTACTGTTGTTAAAAGACATGCATTACATAATATTGAGCCACAAACCATACTAGTAAAATAAAAACAAACTCACATGGGATTCAAACCTATGGGAGGTGTACATCAATAGTGCAAGACCAACACTCTACCAACTGAGCTACCAAGTCTGAACACAAATGGGACAAATATATCAGAGATTTAAGTAAATAAGCTACAATGTCCAAGGTACTAAACATGATATATTCTATGGGGTGTCATAAGCAAGTCATTAGAATACTTTACTACAAAAGTTGTAAAAGATATGCATTCAAAATTTGAGGAAACAAAGAGAAAATAAAGCTATCTATTGGGTTTCACTAACAAGTACATTGGAAGACTTGACTACTGTTGTTAAAAGACATGCATGACATGGTATTGAGCCACAACCCACAATGCATACTAGTAAAATAAAATCAAACTCACATGGGATTCGAACCTATGTGAGGTGTACATCAATAGTGCAAGACCAACACTCTACCAACTGAGCTACCCAGTCTGAACACAAATGAAACAAAATATATCAGAGATTTAAGTAAATAAGCTACAATGTCCAAGATACTAAACATGATATACTCTATGGGGTGTCATAAGCAAGTCATTAGAATACTTTACTACAAAAGTTGTAAAAGATATGCATTCAAAATTTGAGGAAACAAAGAGAAAACAAAGCTATCTATTGGGTTTCACTAACAAGTACATTGGAAGACTTGACTACTGTTGTTAAAAGACATGCATTACATGGTATTGAGCCACAAACCACAATGCATACTGGTAAAATAAAAACAAACTCACATGGGATTCGAACCTATGTGAGGTGTACATCGATAGTGCATGACCAACACTCTACCAACTGAGCTACACAGTCTGAACACAAATAAAATCAATTATATCAGAGATTTAAGTAAATAAGCTACAATGTCCAAGGTACTAAACATGATATATTCTATGGGGTGTCATAAGCAAGTCATTAGAATACTTTACTACAAAAGTTGTAAAAGATATGCATTCAAAATTTGAGGAAACAAAGAGAAAACAAAGCTATCTATTGGGTTTCACTAACAAGTACATTTGAAGACTTGACTACTGTTGTTAAAAGACATGCATTACATGGTATTGAGCCACAAACCACAATGCATACTAGTAAAATAAAAACAAACTCACATGGGATTCAAACCTATGTGAGGTGTACATCGATAGTGCAAGACCAACACCCTACCAACTGAGCTACCCAGTCTGAACACAAATGAAACAAAATATATCAGATATTTAAGTAAATAAGCTACAATGTCCATGGTACTAAACATGATATATTCTATGGGGTGTCATAAGCAAGTCATTAGAATACTTTACTACAAAAGTTGTAAAAGATATGCATTCAAAATTTGAGGAAACAAAGAGAAAACAAAGCTATCTATTGGGTTTCACTAACAAGTACATTGGAAGACTTGACTACTGTTGTTAAAAGACATGCATTACATAATATTGAGCCACAAACCATACTAGTAAAATAAAAACAAACTCACATGGGATTCAAACCTATGGGAGGTGTACATCAATAGTGCAAGACCAACACTCTACCAACTGAGCTACCAAGTCTGAACACAAATGGGACAAATATATCAGAGATTTAAGTAAATAAGCTACAATGTCCAAGGTACTAAACATGATATATTCTATGGGGTGTCATAAGCAAGTCATTAGAATACTTTACTACAAAAGTTGTAAAAGATATGCATTCAAAATTTGAGGAAACAAAGAGAAAACAAAGCTATCTATTGGGTTTCACTAACAAGTACAATGGAAGACTTGACTACTGTTGTTAAAAGACATGCATTACATGGTATTGAGCCACAAACCACAATGCATACTAGTAAAATAAAAACAAACTCACATGGGATTCGAACCTATGTGAGGTGTACATCGATAGTGCAAAACCAACACTCCACCAACTGAGCTACCCAGTCTGAACACAAATGAAAACAAATATATCAGAGATTTAAGTAAATAAGCTACAATGTCCAAGGTACTAAACATGATATATTCTATGGGGTGTCATAAGCAAGTCATTAGAATACTTTACTACAAAAGTTGTAAAAGATATGCATTCAAAATTTGAGGAAACAAAGATAAAATAAAGTTATCTATTGGGTTTCACTAACAAGTACATTGGAAGACTTGACTACTGTAGTTAAAAGACATGCATTACATGGTATTGAGCCACAAACCACAATGCAGACTAGTAAAATAAAAACAAACTCACATGGGATTCGAACCTATGTGAGGTGTACATCTATAGTGCAAAACTAACACTACCAACTGAGCTACCCAGTCTGAACACACAGTGATACCCAATATATCAGAGATTTAAGTAAATAAGCTACAATGTCCATGGTACTAAACATGATATATTCTATGGGGTGTCATAAGCAAGTCATTAGAATACTTTACTACAAAAGTTGTAAAAGATATGCATTCAAAATTTGAGGAAACAAAGAGAAAATAAAGCTATCTATTGTCTTTCACTAACAAGTACATTGGAAGACTTGACTACTGTTGTTAAAAGACATGCATTACATGGTATTGAGCCACAAACCACAATGCAGACTAGTAAAATAAAAACAAACTCACATGGGATTCAAACCTATGTGAGGTGTACATTGATAGTGCAAGACCAACACTCTACCAACTGAGCTACCCAGTCTGAACACAAATGAAACAAAATATATCAGATATTTAAGTAAATAAGCTACAATGTCCATGGTACTAAACATGATATATTCTATGGGGTGTCATAAGCAAGTCATTAGAATACTTTACTACAAAAGTTGTAAAAGATATGCATTCAAAATTTGAGGAAACAAAGAGAAAACAAAGCTATCTATTGGGTTTCACTAACAAGTACATTGGAAGACTTGACTACTGTTGTTAAAAGACATGCATTACATAATATTGAGCCACAAACCATACTAGTAAAATAAAAACAAACTCACATGGGATTCAAACCTATGGGAGGTGTACATCAATAGTGCAAGACCAACACTCTACCAACTGAGCTACCAAGTCTGAACACAAATGGGACAAATATATCAGAGATTTAAGTAAATAAGCTACAATGTCCAAGGTACTAAACATGATATATTCTATGGGGTGTCATAAGCAAGTCATTAGAATACTTTACTACAAAAGTTGTAAAAGATATGCATTCAAAATTTGAGGAAACAAAGAGAAAATAAAGCTATCTATTGGGTTTCACTAACAAGTACATTGGAAGACTTGACTACTGTTGTTAAAAGACATGCATGACATGGTATTGAGCCACAACCCACAATGCATACTAGTAAAATAAAATCAAACTCACATGGGATTCGAACCTATGTGAGGTGTACATCAATAGTGCAAGACCAACACTCTACCAACTGAGCTACCCAGTCTGAACACAAATGAAACAAAATATATCAGAGATTTAAGTAAATAAGCTACAATGTCCAAGATACTAAACATGATATACTCTATGGGGTGTCATAAGCAAGTCATTAGAATACTTTACTACAAAAGTTGTAAAAGATATGCATTCAAAATTTGAGGAAACAAAGAGAAAACAAAGCTATCTATTGGGTTTCACTAACAAGTACATTGGAAGACTTGACTACTGTTGTTAAAAGACATGCATTACATGGTATTGAGCCACAAACCACAATGCATACTGGTAAAATAAAAACAAACTCACATGGGATTCGAACCTATGTGAGGTGTACATCGATAGTGCATGACCAACACTCTACCAACTGAGCTACACAGTCTGAACACAAATAAAACCAATTATATCAGAGATTTAAGTAAATAAGCTACAATGTCCAAGGTACTAAACATGATATATTCTATGGGGTGTCATAAGCAAGTCATTAGAATACTTTACTACAAAAGTTGTAAAAGATATGCATTCAAAATTTGAGGAAACAAAGAGAAAACAAAGCTATCTATTGGGTTTCACTAACAAGTACATTTGAAGACTTGACTACTGTTGTTAAAAGACATGCATTACATGGTATTGAGCCACAAACCACAATGCATACTAGTAAAATAAAAACAAACTCACATGGGATTCAAACCTATGTGAGGTGTACATCGATAGTGCAAGACCAACACCCTACCAACTGAGCTACCCAGTCTGAACACAAATGAAACAAAATATATCAGAAATTTAAGTAAATAAGCTACAATGTCCAAGGTACTATACATGATATATTCTATGGGCTGTCATAAGCAAGTCATTAGAATACTTTCCTACAAAAGTTTTAAAAGATATGCATTCAAAATTTGAGGAAACAAAGATAAAATAAAGCTATCTATTGGGTTTCACTAACAAGTACATTGGAAGACTTGACTACTGTAGTTAATAGACATGCATTACATGGTATTGAGCCACAAACCACAATGCAGACTAGTAAAATAAAAACAAAATCACATGGGATTCGAACCTATGTGAGGTGTACATCAATAGTGCAAGACCAACACTCTAACAACTGAGCTACCCAGTCTGAACACAAATGAAACAAAATATATCAGAGATTTAAGTAAATGAGCTACAATGTCCAAGATACTAAACATGATATATTCTATGGGGTGTCATAAGCAAGTCATTAGAATACTTTACTACAAAAGTTGTAAAAGATATGCATTCAAAATTTGAGGAAACAAAGAGAAAACAAAGCTATCTATTGGGTTTCACTAACAAGTACATTGGAAGACTTGACTACTGTTGTTAAAAGACATGCATTACATGGTATTGAGCCACAAACCACAATGCATACTAGTAAAATAAAAACAAACTCACATGGGATTCAAACCTATGTGAGGTGTACATCAATAGTGCAAGACCAACACTCTGCCAACTGAGCTACCCAGTCTGAACACGAATGAAACAAAATATATCAGAGATTTAAGTAAATAAGCTACAATGTCCATGGTACTAAGCATGATATATTCTATGGGGTGTCATAAGCAAGTCATTAGAATACTTTACTACAAAAGTTGGAAAAGATATGCATTCAAAATTTGAGGAAACAAAGAGAAAATAAAGCTATCTATTGTGTTTCACTAACAAGTACATTGGAAGACTTGACTACTGTTGTTAAAAGACATGCATTACATGGTATTGAGCCACAAACCACAATGCAGACTAGTAAAATAAAAACAAACTCACATGGGATTCAAACCTATGTGAGGTGTACATTGATAGTGCAAGACCAACACTCTACCAACTGAGCTACCCAGTCCGAACACAAATGAAAAAAAATATATCAGATATTTAAGTAAATAAGCTACAATGTCCATGGTACTAAACATGATATATTCTATGGGGTGTCATAAGCAAGTCATTAGAATACTTTACTACAAAAGTTGTAAAAGATATGCATTCAAAATTTGAGGAAACAAAGATAAAATAAAGTTATCTATTGGGTTTCACTAACAAGTACATTGGAAGACTTGACTACTGTAGTTAAAAGACATGCATTACATGGTATTGAGCCACAAACCACAATGCAGACTAGTAAAATAAAAACAAACTCACATGGGATTCGAACCTATGTGAGGTGTACATCTATAGTGCAAAACTAACACTACCAACTGAGCTACCCAGTCTGAACACACAGTGATACCCAATATATCAGAGATTTAAGTAAATAAGCTACAATGTCCATGGTACTAAGCATGATATATTCTATGGGGTGTCATAAGCAAGTCATTAGAATACTTTACTACAAAAGTTGGAAAAGATATGCATTCAAAATTTGAGGAAACAAAGAGAAAATAAAGCTATCTATTGTGTTTCACTAACAAGTACATTGGAAGACTTGACTACTGTTGTTAAAAGACATGCATTACATGGTATTGAGCCACAAACCACAATGCAGACTAGTAAAATAAAAACAAACTCACATGGGATTCAAACCTATGTGAGGTGTACATTGATAGTGCAAGACCAACACTCTACCAACTGAGCTACCCAGTCCGAACACAAATGAAAAAAAATATATCAGATATTTAAGTAAATAAGCTACAATGTCCATGGTACTAAACATGATATATTCTATGGGGTGTCATAAGCAAGTCATTAGAATACTTTACTACAAAAGTTGTAAAAGATATGCATTCAAAATTTGAGGAAACAAAGAGAAAACAAAGCTATCTATTGGGTTTCACTAACAAGTACATTGGAAGACTTGACTACTGTTGTTAAAAGACATGCATTACATAATATTGAGCCACAAACCATACTAGTAAAATAAAAACAAACTCACATGGGATTCAAACCTATGGGAGGTGTACATCAATAGTGCAAGACCAACACTCTACCAACTGAGCTACCAAGTCTTAACACAAATGGGACAAATATATCAGAGATTTAAGTAAATAAGCTACAATGTCCAAGGTACTAAACATGATATATTCTATGGGGTGTCATAAGCAAGTCATTAGAATACTTTACTACAAAAGTTGTAAAAGATATGCATTCAAAATTTGAGGAAACAAAGATAAAATAAAGCTATCTATTGGGTTTCACTAACAAGTACATTGGAAGACTTGACTACTGTTGTTAAAAGACATGCATTACATGGTATTGAGCCACAAACCACAATGCATACTAGTAAAATAAAAACAAACTCACATGGGATTCAAACCTATGTGAGGTGTACATCGATAGTGCAAGAGCAACACTCCACCAACTGAGCTACCCAGTCTGAACACAAATGAAACCAAATATATCAGAGATTTAAGTAAATAAGCTACAATGTCCAAGGTACTAAACATGATATATTCTATGGGGTGTCATAAGCAAGTCATTAGAATACTTTACTACAAAAGTTGTAAAAGATATGCATTCAAAATTTGAGGAAACAAAGAGAAAACAAAGCTATCTATTGGGTTTCACTAACAAGTACATTGGAAGACTTGACTACTGTTGTTAAAAGACATGCATTACATGATATTGAGCCACAAACCACAATGCATACTAGTAAAATAAAAACAAACTCACATGGGATTCAAACCTATGTGAGGTGTACATTGATAGTGCAAGACCAACACTCTACCAACTGAGCTACCCAGTCTGAACACAAATGAAACCAAATATATCAGAGATTTAAGTAAATAAGCTACAATGTCCATGGTACTAAACATGATATATTCTATGGGGTGTCATAAGCAAGTCATTAGAATACTTTACTACAAAAGTTGTAAAAGATATGCATTCAAAATTTGAGGAAACAAAGAGAAAACAAAGCTATCTATTGGGTTTCAATAACAAGTACATTGGAAGACTTGACTACTGTTGAAAAAAGACATGCATTACATGGTATTGAGCCACAAACCACAATGCATACTAGTAAAATAAAAACAAACTCACATGGGATTCAAACCTATGTGAGGTGTACATCAAGAGTGCAAGACCAACACTCTACCAACTGAGCTACCCAGTCTGAACACGAATGAAACAAAATATATCAGAGATTTAAGTAAATAAGCTACAATGTCCAAGATACTAAACATGATATATTCTATGGGGTGTCATAAGCAAGTCATTAGAATACTTTACTACAAAAGTTGTAAAAGATATGCATTCAAAATTTGAGGAAACAAAGAGAAAACAAAGCTATCTATTGGGTTTCACTAACAAGTACATTGGAAGACTTGACTACTGTTGTTAAAAGACATGCATTACATGGTATTGAGCCACAAACCACAATGCATACTAGTAAAATAAAAACAAACTCACATGGGATTCGAACCTATGTGAGGTGTACATCGATAGTGCAAAACCAACACTCCACCAACTGAGCTACCCAGTCTGAACACAAATGAAACCAAATATATCAGAGATTTAAGTAAATAAGCTACAATGTCCAAGGTACTAAACATGATATATTCTATGGGGTGTCATAAGCAAGTCATTAGAATACTTTACTACAAAAGTTGTAAAAGATATGCATTCAAAATTTGAGGAAACAAAGATAAAATAAAGTTATCTATTGGGTTTCACTAACAAGTACATTGGAAGACTTGACTACTGTAGTTAAAAGACATGCATTACATGGTATTGAGCCACAAACCACAATGCAGACTAGTAAAATAAAAACAAACTCACATGGGATTCGAACCTATGTGAGGTGTACATCTATAGTGCAAAACTAACACTACCAACTGAGCTACCCAGTCTGAACACACAGTGATACCCAATATATCAGAGATTTAAGTAAATAAGCTACAATGTCCATGGTACTAAACATGATATATTCTATGGGGTGTCATAAGCAAGTCATTAGAATACTTTACTACAAAAGTTGTAAAAGATATGCATTCAAAATTCGAGGAAACAAAGAGAAAACAAAGCTATCTATTGGGTTTCACTAACAGGTACATTGGAAGACTTGACTACTGTTGTTAAAAGACATGCATTACATAATATTGAGCCACAAACCATACTAGTAAAATAAAAACAAACTCACATGGGATTCAAACCTATGGGAGGTGTACATCAATAGTGCAAGACCAACACTCTACCAACTGAGCTACCAAGTCTGAACACAAATGGGACAAATATATCAGAGATTTAAGTAAATAAGCTACAATGTCCAAGGTACTAAACATGATATATTCTATGGGGTGTCATAAGCAAGTCATTAGAATACTCTACTACAAAAGTTGTAAAATATATGCATTCAAAATTTGAGGAAACAAAGAGAAAATAAAGCTATCTATTGGGTTTCACTAACAAGTACATTGGAAGACTTGACTACTGTTGTTAAAAGACATGCATGACATGGTATTGAGCCACAACCCACAATGCATACTAGTAAAATAAAATCAAACTCACATGGGATTCGAACCTATGTGAGGTGTACATCAATAGTGCAAGACCAACACTCTACCAACTGAGCTACCCAGTCTGAACACAAATGAAACAAAATATATCAGAGATTTAAGTAAATAAGCTACAATGTCCAAGATACTAAACATGATATACTCTATGGGGTGTCATAAGCAAGTCATTAGAATACTTTACTACAAAAGTTGTAAAAGATATGCATTCAAAATTTGAGGAAACAAAGAGAAAACAAAGCTATCTATTGGGTTTCACTAACAAGTACATTGGAAGACTTGACTACTGTTGTTAAAAGACATGCATTACATGGTATTGAGCCACAAACCACAATGCATACTGGTAAAATAAAAACAAACTCACATGGGATTCGAACCTATGTGAGGTGTACATCGATAGTGCAAGACCAACACTCTACCAACTGAGCTACACAGTCTAAACACAAATAAAATCAATTATATCAGAGATTTAAGTAAATAAGCTACAATGTCCAAGGTACTAAACATGATATATTCTATGGGGTGTCATAAGCAAGTCATTAGAATACTTTACTACAAAAGTTGTAAAAGATATGCATTCAAAATTTGAGGAAACAAAGAGAAAACAAAGCTATCTATTGGGTTTCACTAACAAGTACATTTGAAGACTTGACTACTGTTGTTAAAAGACATGCATTACATGGTATTGAGCCACAAACCACAATGCATACTAGTAAAATAAAAACAAACTCACATGGGATTCAAACCTATGTGAGGTGTACATCGATAGTGCAAGACCAACACCCTACCAACTGAGCTACCCAGTCTGAACACAAATGAAACAAAATATATCAGAAATTTAAGTAAATAAGCTACAATGTCCAAGGTACTATACATGATATATTCTATGGGGTGTCATAAGCAAGTCATTAGAATACTTTCCTACAAAAGTTTTAAAAGATATGCATTCAAAATTTGAGGAAACAAAGAAAAAATAAAGCTATCTATTGGGTTTCACTAACAAGTACATTGGAAGACTTGACTACTGTAGTTAATAGACATGCATTACATGGTATTGAGCCACAAACCACAATGCAGACTAGTAACATAAAAACAAAATCACATGGGATTCGAACCTATGTGAGGTGTACATCAATAGTGCAAGACCAACACTCTAACAACTGAGCTACCCAGTCTGAACACAAATGAAACAAAATATATCAGAGATTTAAGTAAATGAGCTACAATGTCCAAGATACTAAACATGATATATTCTATGGGGTGTCATAAGCAAGTCATTAGAATACTTTACTACAAAAGTTGTAAAAGATATGCATTCAAAATTTGAGGAAACAAAGAGAAAACAAAGCTATCTATTGGGTTTCACTAACAAGTACATTGGAAGACTTGACTACTGTTGTTAAAAGACATGCATTACATGGTATTGAGCCACAAACCACAATGCATACTAGTAAAATAAAAACAAACTCACATGGGATTCAAACCTATGTGAGGTGTACATCAATAGTGCAAGACCAACACTCTGCCAACTGAGCTATCCAGTCTGAACACGAATGAAACAAAATATATCAGAGATTTAAGTAAATAAGCTACAATGTCCAAGATACTAAACATGATATATTCTATGGGGTGTCATAAGCAAGTCATTAGAATACTTTACTACAAAAGTTGTAAAAGATATGCATTCAAAATTTGAGGAAACAAAGAGAAAACAAAGCTATCTATTGGGTTTCACTAACAAGTACATTGGAAGACTTGACTACTGTTGTTAAAAGACATGCATTACATGGTATTGAGCCACAAACCACAATGCATACTAGTAAAATAAAAACAAACTCACATGGGATTCGAACCTATGTGAGGTGTACATCGATAGTGCAAAACCAACACTCCACCAACTGAGCTACCCAGTCTGAACACAAATGAACCCAAATATATCAGATATTTAAGTAAATAAGCTACAATGTCCAAGGTACTAAACATGATATATTCTATGGGGTGTCATAAGCAAGTCATTAGAATACTTTACTACAAAAGTTGTAAAAGATATGCATTCAAAATTTGAGGAAACAAAGATAAAATAAAGTTATCTATTGGGTTTCACTAACAAGTACATTGGAAGACTTGACTACTGTAGTTAAAAGACATGCATTACATGGTATTGAGCCACAAACCACAATGCAGACTAGTAAAATAAAAACAAACTCACATGGGATTCGAACCTATGTGAGGTGTACATCTATAGTGCAAAACTAACACTACCAACTGAGCTACCCAGTCTGAACACACAGTGATACCCAATATATCAGAGATTTAAGTAAATAAGCTACAATGTCCATGGTACTAAACATGATATATTCTATGGGGTGTCATAAGCAAGTCATTAGAATACTTTACTACAAAAGTTGTAAAAGATATGCATTCAAAATTTGAGGAAACAAAGAGAAAACAAAGCTATCTATTGGGTTTCACTAACAAGTACATTGGAAGACTTGACTACTGTTGTTAAAAGACATGCATTACATGGTATTGAGCCACAAACCACAATGCAGACTAGTAAAATAAAAACAAACTCACATGGGATTCAAACCTATGTGAGGTGTACATCAATAGTGCAAGACCAACACTCTGCCAACTGAGCTACCCAGTCTGAACACGAATGAAACAAAATATATCAGAGATTTAAGTAAATAAGCTACAATGTCCAAGATACTAAACATGATATATTCTATGGGGTGTCATAAGCAAGTCATTAGAATACTTTACTACAAAAGTTGTAAAAGATATGCATTCAAAATTTGAGGAAACAAAGAGAAAACAAAGCTATCTATTGGGTTTCACTAACAAGTACATTGGAAGACTTGACTACTGTTGTTAAAAGACATGCATTACATGGTATTGAGCCACAAACCACAATGCATACTAGTAAAATAAAAACAAACTCACATGGGATCGAACCTATGTGAGGTGTACATCGATAGTGCAAAACCAACACTCCACCAACTGAGCTACCCAGTCTGAACACAAATGAAACCAAATATATCAGAGATTTAAGTAAATAAGCTACAATGTCCAAGGTACTAAACATGATATATTCTATGGGGTGTCATAAGCAAGTCATTAGAATACTTTACTACAAAAGTTGTAAAAGATATGCATTCAAAATTTGAGGAAACAAAGATAAAATAAAGTTATCTATTGGGTTTCACTAACAAGTACATTGGAAGACTTGACTACTGTAGTTAAAAGACATGCATTACATGGTATTGAGCCACAAACCACAATGCAGACTAGTAAAATAAAAACAAACTCACATGGGATTCGAACCTATGTGAGGTGTACATCTATAGTGCAAAACTAACACTACCAACTGAACTACCCAGTCTGAACACACAGTGATACCCAATATATCAGAGATTTAAGTAAATAAGCTACACTGTCCATGGTACTAAACATGATATATTCTATGGGGTGTCATAAGCAAGTCATTAGAATACTTTACTACAAAAGTTGTAAAAGATATGCATTCAAAATTTGAGGAAACAAAGAGAAAATAAAGCTATCTATTGTGTTTCACTAACAAGTACATTGGAAGACTTGACTACTGTTGTTAAAAGACATGCATTACATGGTATTGAGCCACAAACCACAATGCAGACTAGTAAAATAAAAACAAACTCACATGGGATTCAAACCTATGTGAGGTGTACATTGATAGTGCAAGACCAACACTCTACCAACTGAGCTACCCAGTCTGAACACAAATGAAACAAAATATATCAGATATTTAAGTAAATAAGCTACAATGTCCATGGTACTAAACATGATATATTCTATGGGGTGTCATAAGCAAGTCATTAGAATACTTTACTACAAAAGTTGTAAAAGATATGCATTCAAAATTCGAGGAAACAAAGAGAAAACAAAGCTATCTATTGGGTTTCACTAACAAGTACATTGGAAGACTTGACTACTGTTGTTAAAAGACATGCATTACATAATATTGAGCCACAAACCATACTAGTAAAATAAAAACAAACTCACATGGGATTCAAACCTATGGGAGGTGTACATCAATAGTGCAAGACCAACACTCTACCAACTGAGCTACCAAGTCTGAACACAAATGGGACAAATATATCAGAGATTTAAGTAAATAAGCTACAATGTCCAAGGTACTAAACATGATATATTCTATGGGGTGTCATAAGCAAGTCATTAGAATACTTTACTACAAAAGTTGTAAAAGATATGCATTCAAAATTTGAGGAAACAAAGAGAAAATAAAGCTATCTATTGGGTTTCACTAACAAGTACATTGGAAGACTTGACTACTGTTGTTAAAAGACATGCATGACATGGTATTGAGCCACAACCCACAATGCATACTAGTAAAATAAAATCAAACTCACATGGGATTCGAACCTATGTGAGGTGTACATCAATAGTGCAAGACCAACACTCTACCAACTGAGCTACCCAGTCTGAACACAAATGAAACAAAATATATCAGAGATTTAAGTAAATAAGCTACAATGTCCAAGATACTAAACATGATATACTCTATGGGGTGTCATAAGCAAGTCATTAGAATACTTTACTACAAAAGTTGTAAAAGATATGCATTCAAAATTTGAGGAAACAAAGAGAAAACAAAGCTATCTATTGGGTTTCACTAACAAGTACATTGGAAGACTTGACTACTGTTGTTAAAAGACATGCATTACATGGTATTGAGCCACAAACCACAATGCATACTGGTAAAATAAAAACAAACTCACATGGGATTCGAACCTATGTGAGGTGTACATCGATAGTGCAAGACCAACACTCTACCAACTGAGCTACACAGTCTGAACACAAATAAAACCAATTATATCAGAGATTTAAGTAAATAAGCTACAATGTCCAAGGTACTAAACATGATATATTCTATGGGGTGTCATAAGCAAGTCATTAGAATACTTTACTACAAAAGTTGTAAAAGATATGCATTCAAAATTTGAGGAAACAAAGAGAAAACAAAGCTATCTATTGGGTTTCACTAACAAGTACATTTGAAGACTTGACTACTGTTGTTAAAAGACATGCATTACATGGTATTAAGCCACAAACCACAATGCATACTAGTAAAATAAAAACAAACTCACATGGGATTCAAACCTATGTGAGGTGTACATCGATAGTGCAAGACCAACACCCTACCAACTGAGCTACCCAGTCTGAACACAAATGAAACAAAATATATCAGAAATTTAAGTAAATAAGCTACAATGTCCAAGGTACTATACATGATATATTCTATGGGGTGTCATAAGCAAGTCATTAGAATACTTTCCTACAAAAGTTTTAAAAGATATGCATTCAAAATTTGAGGAAACAAAGAAAAAATAAAGCTATCTATTGGGTTTCACTAACAAGTACATTGGAAGACTTGACTACTGTAGTTAATAGACATGCATTACATGGTATTGAGCCACAAACCACAATGCAGACTAGTAAAATAAAAACAAAATCACATGGGATTCGAACCTATGTGAGGTGTACATCAATAGTGCAAGACCAGCACTCTAACAACTGAGCTACCCAGTCTGAACACAAATGAAACAAAATATATCAGAGATTTAAGTAAATGAGCTACAATGTCCAAGATACTAAACATGATATATTCTATGGGGTGTCATAAGCAAGTCATTAGAATACTTTACTACAAAAGTTGTAAAAGATATGCATTCAAAATTTGAGGAAACAAAGAGAAAACAAAGCTATCTATTGGGTTTCACTAACAAGTACATTGGAAGACTTGACTACTGTTGTTAAAAGACATGCATTACATGGTATTGAGCCACAAACCACAATGCATACTAGTAAAATAAAAACAAACTCACATGGGATTCAAACCTATGTGAGGTGTACATCAATAGTGCAAGACCAACACTCTGCCAACTGAGCTACCCAGTCTGAACACGAATGAAGCAAAATATATCAGAGATTTAAGTAAATAAGCTACAATGTCCAAGATACTAAACATGATATATTCTATGGGGTGTCATAAGCAAGTCATTAGAATACTTTACTACAAAAGTTGTAAAAGATATGCATTCAAAATTTGAGGAAACAAAGAGAAAACAAAGCTATCTATTGGGTTTCACTAATAAGTACATTGGAAGACTTGACTACTGTTGTTAAAAGACATGCATTACATGGTATTGAGCCACAAACCACAATGCATACTAGTAAAATAAAAACAAACTCACATGGGATTCGAACCTATGTGAGGTGTACATCGATAGTGCAAAACCAACACTCCACCAACTGAGCTACCCAGTCTGAACACAAATTAAACCAAATATATCAGAGATTTAAGTAAATAAGCTACAATGTCCAAGGTACTAAACATGATATATTCTATGGGGTGTCATAAGCAAGTCATTAGAATACTTTACTACAAAAGTTGGAAAAGATATGCATTCAAAATTTGAGGAAACAAAGAGAAAATAAAGCTATCTATTGTGTTTCACTAACAAGTACATTGGAAGACTTGACTACTGTTGTTAAAAGACATGCATTACATGGTATTGAGCCACAAACCACAATGCAGACTAGTAAAATAAAAACAAACTCACATGGGATTCAAACCTATGTGAGGTGTACATTGATAGTGCAAGACCAACACTCTACCAACTGAGCTACCCAGTCTGAACACAAATGAAACAAAATATATCAGATATTTAAGTAAATAAGCTACAATGTCCATGGTACTAAACATGATATATTCTATGGGGTGTCATAAGCAAGTCATTAGAATACTTTACTACAAAAGTTGTAAAAGATATGCATTCAAAATTTGAGGAAACAAAGAGAAAACAAAGCTATCTATTGGGTTTCACTAACAAGTACATTGGAAGACTTGACTACTGTTGTTAAAAGACATGCATTACATAATATTGAGCCACAAACCATACTAGTAAAATAAAAACAAACTCACATGGGATTCAAACCTATGGGAGGTGTACATCAATAGTGCAAGACCAACACTCTACCAACTGAGCTACCAAGTCTGAACACAAATGGGACAAATATATCAGAGATTTAAGTAAATAAGCTACAATGTCCAAGGTACTAAACATGATATATTCTATGGGGTGTCATAAGCAAGTCATTAGAATACTTTACTACAAAAGTTGTAAAAGATATGCATTCAAAATTTGAGGAAACAAAGAGAAAATAAAGCTATCTATTGGGTTTCACTAACAAGTACATTGGAAGACTTGACTACTGTTGTTAAAAGACATGCATGACATGGTATTGAGCCACAACCCACAATGCATACTAGTAAAATAAAATCAAACTCACATGGGATTCGAACCTATGTGAGGTGTACATCAATAGTGCAAGACCAACACTCTACCAACTGAGCTACCCAGTCTGAACACAAATGAAACAAAATATATCAGAGATTTAAGTAAATAAGCTACAATGTCCAAGATACTAAACATGATATACTCTATGGGGTGTCATAAGCAAGTCATTAGAATACTTTACTACAAAAGTTGTAAAAGATATGCATTCAAAATTTGAGGAAACAAAGAGAAAACAAAGCTATCTATTGGGTTTCACTAACAAGTACATTGGAAGACTTGACTACTGTTGTTAAAAGACATGCATTACATGGTATTGAGCCACAAACCACAATGCATACTAGTAAAATAAAAACAAACTCACATGGGATTCGAACCTATGTGAGGTGTACATCGATAGTGCAAGACCAACACTCTACCAACTGAGCTACACAGTCTGAACACGAAGAAAACCAATTATATCAGAGATTTAAGTAAATAAGCTACAATGTCCAAGGTACTAAACATGATATATTCTATGGGGTGTCATAAGCAAGTCATTAGAATACTTTACTACAAAAGTTGTAAAAGATATGCATTCAAAATTTGAGGAAACAAAGAGAAAACAAAGCTATCTATTGGGTTTCACTAACAAGTACATTGGAAGACTTGACTACTGTTGTTAAAAGACATGCATTACATGGTATTGAGCCACAAACCACAATGCTGACTAGTAAAATAAAAACAAACTCACATGGGATTCAAACCTATGTGAGGTGTACATCGATAGTGCAAGACCAACACCCTACCAACTGAGCTACCCAGTCTGAACACAAATGAAACAAAATATATCAGAAATTTAAGTAAATAAGCTACAATGTCCAAGGTACTATACATGATATATTCTATGGGGTGTCATAAGCAAGTCATTAGAATACTTTCCTACAAAAGTTTTAAAAGATATGCATTCAAAATTTGAGGAAACAAAGATAAAATAAAGCTATCTATTGGGTTTCACTAACAAGTACATTGGAAGACTTGACTACTGTAGTTAATAGACATGCATTACATGGTATTGAGCCACAAACCACAATGCAGACTAGTAAAATAAAAACAAAATCACATGGGATTCGAACCTATGTGAGGTGTACATCAATAGTGCAAGACCAACACTCTACCAACTGAGCTACCCAGTCTGAACACAAATGAAACAAAATATATCAGAGATTTAAGTAAATGAGCTACAATGTCCAAGATACTAAACATGATATATTCTATGGGGTGTCATAAGCAAGTCATTAGAATACTTTACTACAAAAGTTGTAAAAGATATGCATTCAAAATTTGAGGAAACAAAGAGAAAACAAAGCTGTCTATTGGGTTTCACTAACAAGTACATTGGAAGACTTGACTACTGTTGTTAAAAGACATGCATTACATGGTATTGAGCCACAAACCACAATGCATACTAGTAAAATAAAAACAAACTCACAGGGGATTCAAACCTATGTGAGGTGTACATCAATAGTGCAAGACCAACACTCTACCAACTGAGCTACCCAGTCTGAACACAAATGAAACAAAATATATCAGAGATTTAAGTAAATAAGCTACAATGTCCAAGATACTAAACATGATATATTCTATGGGGTGTCATAAGCAAGTCATTAGAATACTTTACTACAAAAGTTGTAAAAGATATGCATTCAAAATTTGAGGAAACAAAGAGAAAACAAAGCTATCTATTGGGTTTCACTAACAAGTACATTGGAAGACTTGACTACTGTTGTTAAAAGACATGCATTACATGGTATTGAGCCACAAACCACAATGCATACTAGTAAAATAAAAACAAACTCACATGGGATTCGAACCTATGTGAGGTGTACATCGATAGTGCAAAACCAACACTCCACCAACTGAGCTACCCAGTCTGAACACAAATGAAACCAAATATATCAGAGATTTAAGTAAATAAGCTACAATGTCCAAGGTACTAAACATGATATATTCTATGGGGTGTCATAAGCAAGTCATTAGAATACTTTACTACAAAAGTTGTAAAAGATATGCATTCAAAATTTGAGGAAACAAAGATAAAATAAAGTTATCTATTGGGTTTCACTAACAAGTACATTGGAAGACTTGACTACTGTAGTTAAAAGACATGCATTACATGGTATTGAGCCACAAACCACAATGCAGACTAGTAAAATAAAAACAAACTCACATGGGATTCGAACCTATGTGAGGTGTACATCTATAGTGCAAAACTAACACTACCAACTGAGCTACCCAGTCTGAACACACAGTGATACCCAATATATCAGAGATTTAAGTAAATAAGCTACAATGTCCATGGTACTAAACATGATATATTCTATGGGGTGTCATAAGCAAGTCATTAGAATACTTTACTACAAAAGTTGTAAAAGATATGCATTCAAAATTTGAGGAAACAAAGAGAAAATAAAGCTATCTATTGTGTTTCACTAACAAGTACATTGGAAGACTTGACTACTGTTGTTAAAAGACATGCATTACATGGTATTGAGCCACAAACCACAATGCAGACTAGTAAAATAAAAACAAACTCACATGGGATTCAAACCTATGTGAGGTGTACATTGATAGTGCAAGACCAACACTCTACCAACTGAGCTACCCAGTCTGAACACAAATGAAACAAAATATATCAGATATTTAAGTAAATAAGCTACAATGTCCATGGTACTAAACATGATATATTCTATGGGGTGTCATAAGCAAGTCATTAGAATACTTTACTACAAAAGTTGTAAAAGATATGCATTCAAAATTTGAGGAAACAAAGAGAAAACAAAGCTATCTATTGGGTTTCACTAACAAGTACATTGGAAGACTTGACTACTGTTGTTAAAAGACATGCATTACATAATATTGAGCCACAAACCATACTAGTAAAATAAAAACAAACTCACATGGGATTCAAACCTATGGGAGGTGTACATCAATAGTGCAAGACCAACACTCTACCAACTGAGCTACCAAGTCTGAACACAAATGGGACAAATATATCAGAGATTTAAGTAAATAAGCTACAATGTCCAAGGTACTAAACATGATATATTCTATGGGGTGTCATAAGCAAGTCATTAGAATACTTTACTACAAAAGTTGTAAAAGATATGCATTCAAAATTTGAGGAAACAAAGAGAAAATAAAGCTATCTATTGGGTTTCACTAACAAGTACATTGGAAGACTTGACTACTGTTGTTAAAAGACATGCATGACATGGTATTGAGCCACAACCCACAATGCATACTAGTAAAATAAAATCAAACTCACATGGGATTCAAACCTATGTGAGGTGTACATCAATAGTGCAAGACCAACACTCTACCAATTGAGCTACCCAGTCTGAACACAAATGAAACAAAATATATCAGAGATTTAAGTAAATAAGCTACAATGTCCAAGATACTAAACATGATATACTCTATGGGGTGTCATAAGCAAGTCATTAGAATACTTTACTACAAAAGTTGTAAAAGATATGCATTCAAAATTTGAGGAAACAAAGAGAAAACAAAGCTATCTATTGGGTTTCACTAACAAGTACATTGGAAGACTTGACTACTGTTGTTAAAAGACATGCATTACATGGTATTGAGCCACAAACCACAATGCATACTAGTAAAATAAAAACAAACTCACATGGGATTCGAACCTATGTGAGGTGTACATCGATAGTGCAAGACCAACACTCTACCAACTGAGCTACACAGTCTGAACACAAATAAAATCAATTATATCAGAGATTTATGTAAATAAGCTACAATGTCCAAGGTACTAAACATGATATATTCTATGGGGTGTCATAAGCAAGTCATTAGAATACTTTACTACAAAAGTTGTAAAAGATATGCATTCAAAATTTGAGGAAACAAAGAGAAAACAAAGCTATCTATTGGGTTTCACTAACAAGTACATTTGAAGACTTGACTACTGTTGTTAAAAGACATGCATTACATGGTATTGAGCCACAAACCACAATGCATACTAGTAAAATAAAAACAAGCTCACATGGGATTCAAACCTATGTGAGGTGTACATCGATAGTGCAAGACCAACACCCTACCAACTGAGCTACCCAGTCTGAACACAAATGAAACAAAATATATCAGAAATTTAAGTAAATAAGCTACAATGTCCAAGGTACTATACATGATATATTCTATGGGGTGTCATAAGCAAGTCATTAGAATACTTTCCTACAAAAGTTTTAAAAGATATGCATTCAAAATTTGAGGAAACAAAGATAAAATAAAGCTATCTATTGGGTTTCACTAACAAGTACATTGGAAGACTTGACTACTGTAGTTAATAGACATGCATTACATGGTATTGAGCCACAAACCACAATGCAGACTAGTAAAATAAAAACAAAATCACATGGGATTCGAACCTATGTGAGGTGTACATCAATAGTGCAAGACCAACACTCTACCAACTGAGCTACCCAGTCTGAACACAAATTAAACAAAATATATCAGAGATTTAAGTAAATAAGCTACAATGTCCAAGGTACTAAACATGATATATTCTATGGGGTGTCATAAGCAAGTCATTAGAATACTTTACTACAAAAGTTGTAAAAGATATGCATTCAAAATTTGAGGAAACAAAGAGAAAACAAAGCTATCTATTGGGTTTCAATAACAAGTACATTGGAAGACTTGACTACTGTTGAAAAAAGACATGCATTACATGGTATTGAGCCACAAACCACAATGCATACTAGTAAAATAAAAACAAACTCACATGGGATTCAAACCTATGTGAGGTGTACATCAATAGTGCAAGACCAACACTCTACCAACTGAGCTACCCAGTCTGAACACGAATGAAACAAAATATATCAGAGATTTAAGTAAATAAGCTACAATGTCCAAGATACTAAACATGATATATTCTATGGGGTGTCATAAGCAAGTCATTAGAATACTTTACTACAAAAGTTGTAAAAGATATGCATTCAAAATTTGAGGAAACAAAGAGAAAACAAAGCTATCTATTGGGTTTCACTAACAAGTACATTGGAAGACTTGACTACTGTTGTTAAAAGACATGCATTACATGGTATTGAGCCACAAACCACAATGCATACTAGTAAAATAAAAACAAACTCACATGGGATTCGAACCTATGTGAGGTGTACATCGATAGTGCAAAACCAACACTCCACCAACTGAGCTACCCAGTCTGAACACAAATGAAACCAAATATATCAGAGATTTAAGTAAATAAGCTACAATGTCCAAGGTACTAAACATGATATATTCTATGGGGTGTCATAAGCAAGTCATTAGAATACTTTACTACAAAAGTTGTAAAAGATATGCATTCAAAATTTGAGGAAACAAAGAGAAAACAAAGCTATCTATTGGGTTTCACTAACAAGTACATTGGAAGACTTGACTACTGTTGTTAAAAGACATGCATTACATGATATTGAGCCACAAACCACAATGCATACTAGTAAAATAAAAACAAACTCACATGGGATTCAAACCTATGGGAGGTGTACATCGATAGTGCAAGACCAACACTCTACCAACTGAGCTACCCAGTCTGAACACAAATGAAACCAAATATATCAGAGATTTAAGTTAATAAGCTACAATGTCCAAGGTACTAAACATGATATATTCTATGGGGTGTCATAAGCAAGTCATTAGAATACTTTACTACAAAAGTTGTAAAAGATATGCATTCAAAATTTGAGGAAACAAAGAGAAAACAAAGCTATCTATTGGGTTTCACTAACAAGTACATTGGAAGACTTGACTACTGTTGTTAAAAGACATGCATTACATGGTATTGAGCCACAAACCACAATGCATACTAGTAAAATAAAAAAAACTCACATGGGATTCGAACCTATGTGAGGTGTACATCAATAGTGCAAGACCAACACTCTACCAACTGAGCTACCCAGTCTGAACACAAATGAAACAAAATATATCAGAGATTTAAGTAAATAAGCTACAATGTCCAAGATACTAAACATGATATATTCTATGGGGTGTCATAAGCAAGTCATTAGAATACTTTACTACAAAAGTTGTAAAAGATATGCATTCAAAATTTGAGGAAACAAAGAGAAAACAAAGCTATCTATTGGGTTTCACTAACAAGTACATTGGAAGACTTGACTACTGTTGTTAAAAGACATGCATTACATGGTATTGAGCCACAAACCACAATGCATACTAGTAAAATAAAAACAAACTCACATGGGATTCGAACCTATGTGAGGTGTACATCAATAGTGCAAGACCAACACTCTACCAACTGAGCTACCCAATCTGAACTCAAATAAACCCAATTATATCACGGATTTAAGTAAATAAGCTACAATGTCCAAGGTACTAAACATGATATATTCTATGGGGTGTCATAAGCAAGTCATTAGAATACTTTACTACAAAAGTTGTAAAAGATATGCATTCAAAATTTGAGGAAACAAAGAGAAAACAAAGCTATCTATTGGGTTTCACTAACAAGTACATTGGAAGACTTGACTACTGTTGTTAAAAGACATGCATTACATGGTATTGAGCCACAAACCACAATGCATACAAGTAAAATAAAAACAAACTCACATGGGATTCGAACCTATGTGAGGTGTACATCAATAGTGCAAGACTAACACTCTACCAACTGAGCTACCCAGCCTGAACACAAATGAAACAAAATATATCAGAGATTTAAGTAAATAAGCTACAATGTCCAAGATACTAAACATGATATATTCTATGGGGTGTCATAAGCAAGTCATTAGAATACTTTACTACAAAAGTTGTAAAAGATATGCATTCAAAATTTGAGGAAACAAAGAGAAAATAAAGCTATCTATTGTGTTTCACTAACAAGTACATTGGAAGACTTGACTACTGTTGTTAAAAGACATGCATTACATGGTATTGAGCCACAAACCACAATGCAGACTAGTAAAATAAAAACAAACTCACATGGGATTCGAACCTATGTGAGGTGTACATCGACAGTGCAAGACCAACACTCTACCAACTGAGCTAACCAGTCTGAACACAAATAAAACCAATTATATCAGAGATTTAAGTAAATAAGCTACAATGTCCAAGGTACTAAACATGATATATTCTATGGGGTGTCATAAGCAAGTCATTAGAATACTTTACTACAAAAGTTGTAAAAGATATGCATTCAAAATTTGAGGAAACAAAGAGAAAACAAAGCTATCTATTGGGTTTCACTAACAAGTACATTGGAAGACTTGACTACTGTTGTTAAAAGACATGCATTACATGGTATTGAGCCACAAACCACAATGCATACTAGTAAAATAAAAACAAACTCACATGGGATTCGAACCTATGTGAGGTGTACATCGATAGTGCAAAACCAACACTCCACCAACTGAGCTACCCAGTCTGAACACAAATGAAACCAAATATATCTGAGATTTAAGTAAATAAGCTACAATGTCCAAGGTACTAAACATGATATATTCTATGGGGTGTCATAAGCAAGTCATTAGAATACTTTACTACAAAAGTTGTAAAAGATATGCATTCAAAATTTGAGGAAACAAAGAGAAAACAAAGCTATCTATTGGGTTTCACTAACAAGTACATTGGAAGACTTGACTACTGTTGTTAAAAGACATGCATTACATGATATTGAGCCACAAACCACAATGCATACTAGTAAAATAAAAACAAACTCACATGGGTTTCAAACCTATGGGAGGTGTACATCGATAGTGCAAGACCAACACTCTACCAACTGAGCTACCCAGTCTGAACACAAATGAAACAAAATATATCAGAGATTTAAGTAAATAAGCTACAATGTCCAAGGTACTAAACATGATATATTCTATGGGGTGTCATAAGCAAGTCATTAGAATACTTTACTACAAAAGTTGTAAAAGATATGCATTCAAAATTTGAGGAAACAAAGAGAAAACAAAGCTATCTATTGGGTTTCACTAACAAGTACATTGGAAGACTTGACTACTGTTGTTAAAAGACATGCATTACATGGTATTGAGCCACAAACCACAATGCATACTAGTAAAATAAAAACAAACTCACATGGGATTCGAACCTATGTGAGGTGTACATCAATAGTGCACGACCAACACTCTACCAACTGAGCTACCCAGTCTGAACACAAATGAAACCAAATATATCAGAGATTTAAGTAAATAAGCTACAATGTCCAAGGTACTAAACATGATATATTCTATGGGGTGTCATAAGCAAGTCATTAGAATACTTTACTACAAAAGTTGTAAAAGATATGCATTCAAAATTTGAGGAAACAAAGAGAAAATAAAGCTATCTATTGGGTTTCACTAACAAGTACATTGAAGACTTGACTACTGGTGTTAAAAGACATGCATTACATGGTATTGAGCCACAAACCACAATGCATACTAGTAAAATAAAACAAACTCACATGGGATTCGAACCTATGTGAGGTGTACATCGATAGTGCAAGACCAAAACTTTACCAACTGAGCTAACCAGTCTGAACACAAATAATACCAATTATATCAGAGATTTAAGTAAATAAGCTACAATGTCCAAGGTACTAAACATGATATATTCTATGGGGTGTCATAAGCAAGTCATTAGAATACTTTACTACAAAAGTTGTAAAAGATATGCATTCAAAATTTGAGGAAACAAAGATAAAATAAAGTTATCTATTGGGTTTCACTAACAAGTACATTGGAAGACTTGACTACTGTAGTTAAAAGACATGCATTACATGGTATTGAGCCACAAACCACAATGCAGACTAGTAAAATAAAAACAAACTCACATGGGATTCGAACCTATGTGAGGTGTACATCGATAGTGCAAAACCAACACTCCACCAACTGAGCTACCCAGTCTGAACACAAATGAAACCAAATATATCAGAGATTTAAGTAAATAAGCTACAATGTCCAAGGTACTAAACATGATATATTCTATGGGGTGTCATAAGCAAGTCATTAGAATACTTTACTACAAAAGTTGTAAAAGATATGCATTCAAAATTTGAGGAAACAAAGAGAAAACAAAGCTATCTATTGGGTTTCACTAACAAGTACATTGGAAGACTTGACTACTGTTGTTAAAAGACATGCATTACATGATATTGAGCCACAAACCACAATGCATACTAGTAAAATAAAAACAAACTCACATGGGATTCAAACCTATGGGAGGTGTACATCGATAGTGCAAGACCAACACTCTACCAACTGAGCTACCCAGTCTGAACACAAATGAAACCAAATATATCAGAGATTTAAGTAAATAAGCTACAATGTCCAAGGTACTAAACATGATATATTCTATGGGGTGTCATAAGCAAGTCATTAGAATACTTTACTACAAAAGTTGTAAAAGATATGCATTCAAAATTTGAGGAAACAAAGAGAAAACAAAGCTATCTATTGGGTTTCAATAACAAGTACATTGGAAGACTTGACTACTGTTGAAAAAAGACATGCATTACATGGTATTGAGCCACAAACCACAATGCATACTAGTAAAATAAAAACAAACTCACATGGGATTCAAACCTATGTGAGGTGTACATCAATAGTGCAAGACCAACACTCTACCAACTGAGCTACCCAGTCTGAACACAAATGAAACAAAATATATCAGAGATTTAAGTAAATAAGCTACAATGTCCAAGATACTAAACATGATATATTCTATGGGGTGTCATAAGCAAGTCATTAGAATACTTTACTACAAAAGTTGTAAAAGATATGCATTCAAAATTTGAGGAAACAAAGAGAAAACAAAGCTATCTATTGGGTTTCACTAACAAGTACATTGGAAGACTTGACTACTGTTGTTAAAAGACATGCATTACATGGTATTGAGCCACAAACCACAATGCATACTAGTAAAATAAAAACAAACTCACATGGGATTCGAACCTATGTGAGGTGTACATCGATAGTGCAAAACCAACACTCCACCAACTGAGCTACCCAGTCTGAACACAAATGAAACCAAATATATCAGAGATTTAAGTAAATAAGCTACAATGTCCAAGGTACTAAACATGATATATTCTATGGGGTGTCATAAGAAAGTCATTAGAATACTTTACTACAAAAGTTGTAAAAGATATGCATTCAAAATTTGAGGAAACAAAGAGAAAACAAAGCTATCTATAGGGTTTCACTAACAAGTACATTGGAAGACTTGACTACTGTTGTTAAAAGACATGCATTACATGATATTGAGCCACAAACCACAATGCATACTAGTAAAATAAAAACAAACTCACATGGGATTCAAACCTATGGGAGGTGTACATCGATAGTGCAAGACCAACACTCTACCAACTGAGCTACCCAGTCTGAACACAAATGAAACCAAATATATCAGAGATTTAAGTTAATAAGCTACAATGTCCAAGGTACTAAACATGATATATTCTATGGGGTGTCATAAGCAAGTCATTAGAATACTTTACTACAAAAGTTGTAAAAGATATGCATTCAAAATTTGAGGAAACAAAGAGAAAACAAAGCTATCTATTGGGTTTCACTAACAAGTACATTGGAAGACTTGACTACTGTTATTAAAAGACATGCATTACATGGTATTGAGCCACAAACCACAATGCATACTAGTAAAATAAAAAAAACTCACATGGGATTCGAACCTATGTGAGGTGTACATCAATAGTGCAAGACCAACACTCTACCAACTGAGCTACCCAGTCTGAACATGAATGAAACAAAATATATCAGAGATTTAAGTAAATAAGCTGCAATGTCCAAGATACTAAACATGATATATTCTATGGGGTGTCATAAGCAAGTCATTAGAATACTTTACTACAAAAGTTGTAAAAGATATGCATTCAAAATTTGAGGAAACAAAGAGAAAATAAAGCTATCTATTGGGTTTCAATAACAAGTACATTGGAAGACTTGACTACTGTTGAAAAAAGACATGCATTACATGGTATTGAGCCACAAACCACAATGCATACTAGTAAAATAAAAACAAACTCACATGGGATTCAAACCTATGTGAGGTGTACATCAATAGTGCAAGACCAACACTCTACCAACTGAGCTACCCAGTCTGAACACAAATGAAACAAAATATATCAGAGATTTAAGTAAATAAGCTACAATGTCCAAGATACTAAACATGATATATTCTATGGGGTGTCATAAGCAAGTCATTAGAATACTTTACTACAAAAGTTGTAAAAGATATGCATTCAAAATTTGAGGAAACAAAGAGAAAACAAAGCTATCTATTGGGTTTCAATAACAAGTACATTGGAAGACTTGACTACTGTTGAAAAAAGACATGCATTACATGGTATTGAGCCACAAACCACAATGCATACTAGTAAAATAAAAACAAACTCACATGGGATTCAAACCTATGTGAGGTGTACATCAATAGTGCAAGACCAACACTCTACCAACTGAGCTACCCAGTCTGAACACAAATGAAACAAAATATATCAGAGATTTAAGTAAATAAGCTACAATGTCCAAGATACTAAACATGATATATTCTATGGGGTGTCATAAGCAAGTCATTAGAATACTTTACTACAAAAGTTGTAAAAGATATGCATTCAAAATTTGAGGAAACAAAGAGAAAACAAAGCTATCTATTGGGTTTCAATAACAAGTACATTGGAAGACTTGACTACTGTTGAAAAAAGACATGCATTACATGGTATTGAGCCACAAACCACAATGCATACTAGTAAAATAAAAACAAACTCACATGGGATTCAAACCTATGTGAGGTGTACATCAATAGTGCAAGACCAACACTCTACCAACTGAGCTACCCAGTCTGAACACAAATGAAACAAAATATATCAGAGATTTAAGTAAATAAGCTACAATGTCCAAGATACTAAACATGATATATTCTATGGGGTGTCATAAGCAAGTCATTAGAATACTTTACTACAAAAGTTGTAAAAGATATGCATTCAAAATTTGAGGAAACAAAGAGAAAACAAAGCTATCTATTGGGTTTCACTAACAAGTACATTGGAAGACTTGACTACTGTTGTTAAAAGACATGCATTACATGGTATTGAGCCACAAACCACAATGCATACTAGTAAAATAAAAACAAACTCACATGGGATTCGAACCTATGTGAGGTGTACATCGATAGTGCAAAACCAACACTCCACCAACTGAGCTACCCAGTCTGAACACAAATGAAACCAAATATATCAGAGATTTAAGTAAATAAGCTACAATGTCCAAGGTACTAAACATGATATATTCTATGGGGTGTCATAAGCAAGTCATTAGAATACTTTACTACAAAAGTTGTAAAAGATATGCATTCAAAATTTGAGGAAACAAAGAGAAAACAAAGCTATCTATTGGGTTTCACTAACAAGTACATTGGAAGACTTGACTACTGTTGTTAAAAGACATGCATTACATGATATTGAGCCACAAACCACAATGCATACTAGTAAAATAAAAACAAACTCACATGGGATTCAAACCTATGGGAGGTGTACATCGATAGTGCAAGACCAACACTCTACCAACTGAGCTACCCAGTCTGAACACAAATGAAACCAAATATATCAGAGATTTAAGTTAATAAGCTACAATGTCCAAGGTACTAAACATGATATATTCTATGGGGTGTCATAAGCAAGTCATTAGAATACTTTACTACAAAAGTTGTAAAAGATATGCATTCAAAATTTGAGGAAACAAAGAGAAAACAAAGCTATCTATTGGGTTTCACTAACAAGTACATTGGAAGACTTGACTACTGTTGTTAAAAGACATGCATTACATGGTATTGAGCCACAAACCACAATGCATACTAGTAAAATAAAAAAAACTCACATGGGATTCGAACCTATGTGAGGTGTACATCAATAGTGCAAGACCAACACTCTACCAACTGAGCTACCCAGTCTGAACACAAATGAAACAAAATATATCAGAGATTTAAGTAAATAAGCTACAATGTCCAAGATACTAAACATGATATATTCTATGGGGTGTCATAAGCAAGTCATTAGAATACTTTACTACAAAAGTTGTAAAAGATATGCATTCAAAATTTGAGGAAACAAAGAGAAAACAAAGCTATCTATTGGGTTTCACTAACAAGTACATTGGAAGACTTGACTACTGTTGTTAAAAGACATGCATTACATGGTATTGAGCCACAAACCACAATGCATACTAGTAAAATAAAAACAAACTCACATGGGATTCGAACCTATGTGAGGTGTACATCAATAGTGCAAAACCAACACTCTACCAACTGAGCTACCCAATCTGAACTCAAATAAATCCAATTATATCACGGATTTAAGTAAATAAGCTACAATGTCCAAGGTACTAAACATGATATATTCTATGGGGTGTCATAAGCAAGTCATTAGAATACTTTACTACAAAAGTTGTAAAAGATATGCATTCAAAATTTGAGGAAACAAAGAGAAAACAAAGCTATCTATTGGGTTTCACTAACAAGTACATTGGAAGACTTGACTACTGTTGTTAAAAGACATGCATTACATGGTATTGAGCCACAAACCACAATGCATACTAGTAAAATAAAAACAAACTCACATGGGATTCGAACCTATGTGAGGTGTACATCGATAGTGCAAAACCAACACTCCACCAACTGAGCTACCCAGTCTGAACACAAATGAAACCAAATATATCAGAGATTTAAGTAAATAAGCTACAATGTCCAAGGTACTAAACATGATATATTCTATGGGGTGTCATAAGCAAGTCATTAGAATACTTTACTACAAAAGTTGTAAAAGATATGCATTCAAAATTTGAGGAAACAAAGAGAAAACAAAGCTATCTATTGGGTTTCACTAACAAGTACATTGGAAGACTTGACTACTGTTGTTAAAAGACATGCATTACATGATATTGAGCCACAAACCACAATGCATACTAGTAAAATAGAAACAAACTCACATGGGATTCAAACCTATGGGAGGTGTACATCGATAGTGCAAGACCAACACTCTACCAACTGAGCTACCCAGTCTGAACACAAATGAAACCAAATATATCAGAGATTTAAGTTAATAAGCTACAATGTCCAAGGTACTAAACATGATATATTCTATGGGGTGTCATAAGCAAGTCATTAGAATACTTTACTACAAAAGTTGTAAAAGATATGCATTCAAAATTTGAGGAAACAAAGAGAAAACAAAGCTATCTATTGGGTTTCACTAACAAGTACATTGGAAGACTTGACTACTGTTGTTAAAAGACATGCATTACATGGTATTGAGCCACAAACCACAATGCATACTAGTAAAATAAAAAAAACTCACATGGGATTCGAACCTATGTGAGGTGTACATCAATAGTGCAAGACCAACACTCTACCAACTGAGCTACCCAGTCTGAACACAAATGAAACAAAATATATCAGAGATTTAAGTAAATAAGCTACAATGTCCAAGATACTAAACATGATATATTCTATGGGGTGTCATAAGCAAGTCATTAGAATACTTTACTACAAAAGTTGTAAAAGATATGCATTCAAAATTTGAGGAAACAAAGAGAAAACAAAGCTATCTATTGGGTTTCACTAACAAGTACATTGGAAGACTTGACTACTGTTGTTAAAAGACATGCATTACATGGTATTGAGCCACAAACCACAATGCATACTAGTAAAATAAAAACAAACTCACATGGGATTCGAACCTATGTGAGGTGTACATCAATAGTGCAAAACCAACACTCTACCAACTGAGCTACCCAATCTGAACTCAAATAAACCCAATTATATCACGGATTTAAGTAAATAAGCTACAATGTCCAAGGTACTAAACATGATATATTCTATGGGGTGTCATAAGCAAGTCATTAGAATACTTTACTACAAAAGTTGTAAAAGATATGCATTCAAAATTTGAGGAAACAAAGAGAAAACAAAGCTATCTATTGGGTTTCACTAACAAGTACATTGGAAGACTTGACTACTGTTGTTAAAAGACATGCATTACATGGTATTGAGCCACAAACCACAATGCATACTAGTAAAATAAAAACAAACTCACATGGGATTCGAACCTATGTGAGGTGTACATCGATAGTGCAAAACCAACACTCCACCAACTGAGCTACCCAGTCTGAACACAAATGAAACCAAATATATCAGAGATTTAAGTAAATAAGCTACAATGTCCAAGGTACTAAACATGATATATTCTATGGGGTGTCATAAGCAAGTCATTAGAATACTTTACTACAAAAGTTGTAAAAGATATGCATTCAAAATTTGAGGAAACAAAGAGAAAACAAAGCTATCTATTGGGTTTCACTAACAAGTACATTGGAAGACTTGACTACTGTTGTTAAAAGACATGCATTACATGATATTGAGCCACAAACCACAATGCATACTAGTAAAATAAAAACAAACTCACATGGGATTCAAACCTATGGGAGGTGTACATCGATAGTGCAAGACCAACACTCTACCAACTGAGCTACCCAGTCTGAACACAAATGAAAACAAATATATCAGAGATTTAAGTAAATAAGCTACAATGTCCAAGGTACTAAACATGATATATTCTATGGGGTGTCATAAGCAAGTCATTAGAATACTTTACTACAAAAGTTGTAAAAGATATGCATTCAAAATTTGAGGAAACAAAGAGAAAACAAAGCTATCTATTGGGTTTCACTAACAAGTACATTGGAAGACTTGACTACTGTTGTTAAAAGACATGCATTACATGGTATTGAGCCACAAACCACAATGCATACTAGTAAAATAAAAACAAACTCACATGGGATTCGAACCTATGTGAGGTGTACATCAATAGTGCAAGACCAACACTCTACCAACTGAGCTACCCAGTCTGAACACAAATGAAAAAAAATATATCAGAGATTTAAGTAAATAAGCTACAATGTCCAAGATACTAAATATGATATATTCTATGGGGTGTCATAAGCAAGTCATTAGAATACTTTACTACAAAAGTTGTAAAAGATATGCATTCAAAATTTGAGGAAACAAAGAGAAAACAAAGCTATCTATTGGGTTTCACTAACAAGTACATTGGAAGACTTGACTACTGTTGTTAAAAGACATGCATTACATGGTATTGAGCCACAAACCACAATGCATACTAGTAAAATAAAAACAAACTCACATGGGATTCGAACCTATGTGAGGTGTACATCAATAGTGCAAGACTAACACTCTACCAACTGAGCTACCCATTCTGAACACAAATGAAACAAAATATATCAGAGATTTAAGTAAATAAGCTACAATGTCCAAGATACTAAACATGATATATTCTATGGGGTGTCATAAGCAAGTCATTAGAATACTTTACTACAAAAGTTGTAAAAGATATGCATTCAAAATTTGAGGAAACAAAGAGAAAACAAAGCTATCTATTGGGTTTCACTAACAAGTACATTGGAAGACTTGACTACTGTTGTTAAAAGACATGCATTACATGGTATTGAGCCACAAACCACAATGCATACTAGTAAAATAAAAACAAACTCACATGGGATTCGAACCTATGTGAGGTGTACATCGATAGTGCAAGACCAACACTCTACCAACTGAGCTACCCAGTCTGAACACAAATGAAACCAAATATATCAGAGATTTAAGTAAATAAGCTACAATGTCCAAGGTACTAAACATGATATATTCTATGGGGTGTCATAAGCAAGTCATTAGAATACTTTACTACAAAAGTTGTAAAAGATATGCATTCAAAATTTGAGGAAACAAAGAGAAAACAAAGCTATCTATTGGGTTTCACTAACAAGTACATTGGAAGACTTGACTACTGTTGTTAAAAGACATGCATTACATGGTATTGAGCCACAAACCACAATGCATACTAGTAAAATAAAAACAAACTCACATGGGATTCGAACCTATGTGAGCTGTACATCGATAGTGCAAGAGCAACACTCCACCAACTGAGCTACCCAGTCTGAACACAAATGAAACCAAATATATCAGAGATTTAAGTAAATAAGCTACAATGTCCAAGGTACTAAACATGATATATTCTATGGGGTGTCATAAGCAAGTCATTAGAATACTTTACTACAAAAGTTGTAAAAGATATGCATTTAAAATTTGAGGAAACAAAGAGAAAATAAAGCTATCTATTGTGTTTCACTAACAAGTACATTGGAAGACTTGACTACTGTTGTTAAAAGACATGCATCACATGGTATTGAGCCACAAACCACAATGCAGACTAGTAAGATAAAAACAAACTCACATGGGATTCGAACCTATGTGAGGTGTACATCGATAGTGCAAGACCAACACTCTACCAACTGAGCTAACCAGTCTGAACACAAATAAAACCAATTATATCAGAGATTTAAGTAAATAAGCTACAATGTCCAAGGTACTAAACATGATATATTCTATGGGGTGTCATAAGCAAGTCATTAGAATACTTTACTACAAAAGTTGTAAAAGATATGCATTCAAAATTTGAGGAAACAAAGAGAAAACAAAGCTATCTATTGGGTTTCACTAACAAGTACATTGGAAGACTTGACTACTGTTGTTAAAAGACATGCATTACATGATATTGAGCCACAAACCACAATGCATACTAGTAAAATAAAAACAAACTCACATGGGATTCAAACCTATGGGAGGTGTACATCGATAGTGCAAGACCAACACTCTACCAACTGAGCTACCCAGTCTGAACACAAATGAAACCAAATATATCAGAGATTTAAGTTAAATAAGCTACAATGTCCAAGGTACTAAACATGATATATTCTATGGGGTGTCATAAGCAAGTCATTAGAATACTTTACTACAAAAGTTGTAAAAGATATGCATTCAAAATTTGAGGAAACAAAGAGAAAACAAAGCTATCTATTGGGTTTCACTAACAAGTACATTGGAAGACTTGACTACTGTTGTTAAAAGACATGCATTACATGGTATTGAGCCACAAACCACAATGCATACTAGTAAAATAAAAACAAACTCACATGGGATTCAAACCTATGTGAGGTGTACATCAATAGTGCAAGACCAACACTCTACCAACTGAGCTACCCAATCTGAACACGAATGAAACAAAATATATCAGAGATTTAAGTAAATAAGCTACAATGTCCAAGATACTAAACATGATATATTCTATGGGGTGTCATAAGCAAGTCATTAGAATACTTTACTACAAAAGTTGTAAAAGATATGCATTCAAAATTTGAGGAAACAAAGAGAAAACAAAGCTATCTATTGGGTTTCACTAACAAGTACATTGGAAGACTTGACTACTGTTGTTAAAAGACATGCATTACATGGTATTGAGCCACAAACCACAATGCATACTAGTAAAATAAAAACAAACTCACATGGGATTCGAACCTATGTGAGCTGTACATCGATAGTGCAAGAGCAACACTCCACCAACTGAGCTACCCAGTCTGAACACAAATGAAACCAAATATATCAGAGATTTAAGTAAATAAGCTACAATGTCCAAGGTACTAAACATGATATATTCTATGGGGTGTCATAAGCAAGTCATTAGAATACTTTACTACAAAAGTTGTAAAAGATATGCATTCAAAATTTGAGGAAACAAAGAGAAAATAAAGCTATCTATTGTGTTTCACTAACAAGTACATTGGAAGACTTGACTACTGTTGTTAAAAGACATGCATCACATGGTATTGAGCCACAAACCACAATGCAGACTAGTAAGATAAAAACAAACTCACATGGGATTCGAACCTATGTGAGTTGTACATCGATAGTGCAAGACCAACACTCTACCAACTGAGCTAACCAGTCTGAACACAAATAAAACCAATTATATCAGAGATTTAAGTAAATAAGCTACAATGTCCAAGGTACTAAACATGATATATTCTATGGGGTGTCATAAGCAAGTCATTAGAATACTTTACTACAAAAGTTGTAAAAGATATGCATTCAAAATTTGAGGAAACAAAGAGAAAACAAAGCTATCTATTGGGTTTCACTAACAAGTACATTGGAAGACTTGACTACTGTTGTTAAAAGACATGCATTACATGATATTGAGCCACATACCACAATGCATACTAGTAAAATAAAAACAAACTCACATGGGATTCAAACCTATGGGAGGTGTACATCGATAGTGCAAAACCAACACTCCACCAACTGAGCTACCCAGTCTGAACACAAATGAAACCAAATATATCAGAGATTTAAGTAAATAAGCTACAATGTCCAAGATACTAAACATGATATACTCTATGGGGTGTCATAAGCAAGTCATTAGAATACTTTACTACAAAAGTTGTAAAAGATATGCATTCAAAATTTGAGGAAACAAAGAGAAAACAAAGCTATCTATTGGGTTTCACTAACAAGTACATTGGAAGACTTGACTACTGTTGTTAAAAGACATGCATTACATGGTATTGAGCCACAAACCACAATGCATACTAGTAAAATAAAAACAAACTCACATGGGATTCGAACCTATGAGAGGTGTACATCAATAGTGCAAGACTAACACTCTACCAACTGAGCTACCCAGTCTGAACACAAATGAAACAAAATATATCAGAGATTTAAGTAAATAAGCTACAATGTCCAAGATACTAAACATGATATACTCTATGGGGTGTCATAAGCAAGTCATTAGAATACTTTACTACAAAAGTTGTAAAAGATATGCATTCAAAATTTGAGGAAACAAAGAGAAAACAAAGCTATCTATTGGGTTTCACTAACAAGTACATTGGAAGACTTGACTACTGTTGTTAAAAGACATGCATTACATGGTATTGAGCCACAAACCACAATGCATACTAGTAAAATAAAAACAAACTCACATGGGATTCGAACCTATGTGAGGTGTACATCAATAGTGCAAGACCAACACTCTACCAACTGAGCTACCCAATCTGAACTCAAACAAAACCAATTATATCACGGATTTAAGTAAATAAGCTACAATGTCCAAGCTACTAAACATGATATATTCTATGGGGTGTCATAAGCAAGTCATTAGAATACTTTACTACAAAAGTTGTAAAAGATATGCATTCAAAATTTGAGGAAACAAAGAGAAAACAAAGCTATCTATTGGGTTTCACTAACAAGTACATTGGAAGACTTGACTACTGTTGTTAAAAGACATGCATTACATGGTATTGAGCCACAAACCACAATGCATACTAGTAAAATAAAAACAAACTCACATGGGATTCGAACCTATGTGAGGTGTACATCAATAGTGCAAGACTAACACTCTACCAACTGAGCTACCCAGTCTGAACACAAATGAAACAAAATATATCAGAGATTTAAGTAAATAAGCTACAATGTCCAAGATACTAAACATGATATATTCTATGGGGTGTCATAAGCAAGTCATTAGAATACTTTACTACAAAAGTTGTAAAAGATATGCATTCAAAATTTGAGGAAACAAAGAGAAAACAAAGCTATCTATTGGGTTTCACTAACAAGTACATTGGAAGACTTGACTACTGTTGTTAAAAGACATGCATTACATGGTATTGAGCCACAAACCACAATGCATACTAGTAAAATAAAAACAAACTCACATGGGATTCGAACCTATGTAAGGTGTACATCGATAGTGCAAGACCAACACTCTACCAACTGAGCTACCCAGTCTGAACACAAATGAAACAAAATATATCAGAGATTTAAGTAAATAAGCTACAATGTCCAAGGTACTAAACATGATATATTCTATGGGGTGTCATAAGCAAGTCATTAGAATACTTTACTACAAAAGTTGTAAAAGATATGCATTCAAAATTTGAGGAAACAAAGAGAAAACAAAGCTATCTATTGGGTTTCACTAACAAGTACATTGGAAGACTTGACTACTGTTGTTAAAAGACATGCATTACATGGTATTGAGCCACAAACCACAATGCATACTAGTAAAATAAAAACAAACTCACATGGGATTCGAACCTATGTGAGCTGTACATCGATAGTGCAAGAGCAACACTCCACCAACTGAGCTACCCAGTCTGAACACAAATGAAACCAAATATATCAGAGATTTAAGTAAATAAGCTACAATGTCCAAGGTACTAAACATGATATATTCTATGGGGTGTCATAAGCAAGTCATTAGAATACTTTACTACAAAAGTTGTAAAAGATATGCATTCAAAATTTGAGGAAACAAAGAGAAAACAAAGCTATCTATTGGGTTTCACTAACAAGTACATTGGAAGACTTGACTACTGTTGTTAAAAGACATGCATTACATGATATTGAGCCACATACCACAATGCATACTAGTAAAATAAAAACAAACTCACATGGGATTCAAACCTATGGGAGGTGTACATCGATAGTGCAAGACCAACACTCTACCAACTGAGCTACCCAGTCTGAACACAAATGAAGCCAAATATATCAGAGATTTAAGTTAAATAAGCTACAATGTCCAAGGTACTAAACATGATATATTCTATGGGGTGTCATAAGCAAGTCATTAGAATACTTTACTACAAAAGTTGTAAAAGATATGCATTCAAAATTTGAGGAAACAAAGAGAAAACAAAGCTATCTATTGGGTTTCACTAACAAGTACATTGGAAGACTTGACTACTGTTGTTAAAAGACATGCATTACATGGTATTGAGCCACAAACCACAATGCATACTAGTAAAATAAAAACAAACTCACATGGGATTCGAACCTATGTGAGGTGTACATCGATAGTGCAAAACCAACACTCCACCAACTGAGCTACCCAGTCTGAACACAAATGAAACCAAATATATCAGAGATTTAAGTAAATAAGCTACAATGTCCAAGATACTAAACATGAAATACTCTATGGGGTGTCATAAGCAAGTCATTAGAATACTTTACTACAAAAGTTGTAAAAGATATGCATTCAAAATTTGAGGAAACAAAGAGAAAACAAAGCTATCTATTGGGTTTCACTAACAAGTACATTGGAAGACTTGACTACTGTTGTTAAAAGACATGCATTACATGGTATTGAGCCACAAACCACAATGCATACTAGTAAAATAAAAACAAACTCACATGGGATTCGAACCTATGTGAGGTGTACATCAATAGTGCAAGACCAACACTCTACCAACTGAGCTACCCAATCTGAACTCAAACAAAACCAATTATATCACGGATTTAAGTAAATAAGCTACAATGTCCAAGGTACTAAACATGATATATTCTATGGGGTGTCATAAGCAAGTCATTAGAATACTTTACTACAAAAGTTGTAAAAGATATGCATTCAAAATTTGAGGAAACAAAGAGAAAACAAAGCTATCTATTGGGTTTCACTAACAAGTACATTGGAAGACTTGACTACTGTTGTTAAAAGACATGCATTACATGGTATTGAGCCACAAACCACAATGCATACTAGTAAAATAAAAACAAACTCACATGGGATTCGAACCTATGTGAGGTGTACATCAATAGTGCAAGACTAACACTCTACCAACTGAGCTACCCAGTCTGAACACAAATGAAACAAAATATATCAGAGATTTAAGTAAATAAGCTACAATGTCCAAGGTACTAAACATGATATATTCTATGGGGTGTCATAAGCAAGTCATTAGAATACTTTACTACAAAAGTTGTAAAAGATATGCATTCAAAATTTGAGGAAACAAAGAGAAAATAAAGCTATCTATTGTGTTTCACTAACAAGTACATTGGAAGACTTGACTACTGTTGTTAAAAGACATGCATCACATGGTATTGAGCCACAAACCACAATGCAGACTAGTAAGATAAAAACAAACTCACATGGGATTCGAACCTATGTGAGGTGTACATCGATAGTGCAAGACCAACACTCTACCAACTGAGCTAACCAGTCTGAACACAAATAAAACCAATTATATCAGAGATTTAAGTAAATAAGCTACAATGTCCAAGGTACTAAACATGATATATTCTATGGGGTGTCATAAGCAAGTCATTAGAATACTTTACTACAAAAGTTGTAAAAGATATGCATTCAAAATTTGAGGAAACAAAGAGAAAACAAAGCTATCTATTGGGTTTCACTAACAAGTACATTGGAAGACTTGACTACTGTTGTTAAAAGACATGCATTACATGATATTGAGCCACAAACCACAATGCATACTAGTAAAATAAAAACAAACTCACATGGGATTCAAACCTATGGGAGGTGTACATCGATAGTGCAAGACCAACACTCTACCAACTGAGCTACCCAGTCTGAACACAAATGAAGCCAAATATATCAGAGATTTAAGTTAAATAAGCTACAATGTCCAAGGTACTAAACATGATATATTCTATGGGGTGTCATAAGCAAGTCATTAGAATACTTTACTACAAAAGTTGTAAAAGATATGCATTCAAAATTTGAGGAAACAAAGAGAAAACAAAGCTATCTATTGGGTTTCACTAACAAGTACATTGGAAGACTTGACTACTGTTGTTAAAAGACATGCATTACATGGTATTGAGCCACAAACCACAATGCATACTAGTAAAATAAAAACAAACTCACATGGGATTCAAACCTATGTGAGGTGTACATCAATAGTGCAAAACCAACACTCTACCAACTGAGCTACCCAATCTGAACACAAATGAAACAAAATATATCAGAGATTTAAGTAAATAAGCTACAATGTCCAAGATACTAAACATGATATATTCTATGGGGTGTCATAAGCAAGTCATTAGAATACTTTACTACAAAAGTTGTAAAAGATATGCATTCAAAATTTGAGGAAACAAAGAGAAAACAAAGCTATCTATTGGGTTTCACTAACAAGTACATTGGAAGACTTGACTACTGTTGTTAAAAGACATGCATTACATGGTATTGAGCCACAAACCACAATGCATACTAGTAAAATAAAAACAAACTCACATGGGATTCGAACCTATGTGAGCTGTACATCGATAGTGCAAGAGCAACACTCCACCAACTGAGCTACCCAGTCTGAACACAAATGAAACCAAATATATCAGAGATTTAAGTAAATAAGCTACAATGTCCAAGGTACTAAACATGATATATTCTATGGGGTGTCATAAGCAAGTCATTAGAATACTTTACTACAAAAGTTGTAAAAGATATGCATTCAAAATTTGAGGAAACAAAGAGAAAATAAAGCTATCTATTGTGTTTCACTAACAAGTACATTGGAAGACTTGACTACTGTTGTTAAAAGACATGCATCACATGGTATTGAGCCACAAACCACAATGCAGACTAGTAAGATAAAAACAAACTCACATGGGATTCGAACCTATGTGAGTTGTACATCGATAGTGCAAGACCAACACTCTACCAACTGAGCTAACCAGTCTGAACACAAATAAAACCAATTATATCAGAGATTTAAGTAAATAAGCTACAATGTCCAAGGTACTAAACATGATATATTCTATGGGGTGTCATAAGCAAGTCATTAGAATACTTTACTACAAAAGTTGTAAAAGATATGCATTCAAAATTTGAGGAAACAAAGAGAAAACAAAGCTATCTATTGGGTTTCACTAACAAGTACATTGGAAGACTTGACTACTGTTGTTAAAAGACATGCATTACATGATATTGAGCCACATACCACAATCCTTTACAGTAAAATAAAAACAAACTCACATGGGATTCAAACCTATGGGAGGTGTACATCGATAGTGCAAAACCAACACTCCACCAACTGAGCTACCCAGTCTGAACACAAATGAAACCAAATATATCAGAGATTTAAGTAAATAAGCTACAATGTCCAAGATACTAAACATGATATACTCTATGGGGTGTCATAAGCAAGTCATTAGAATACTTTACTACAAAAGTTGTAAAAGATATGCATTCAAAATTTGAGGAAACAAAGAGAAAACAAAGCTATCTATTGGGTTTCACTAACAAGTACATTGGAAGACTTGACTACTGTTGTTAAAAGACATGCATCACATGGTATTGAGCCACAAACCACAATGCAGACTAGTAAGATAAAAACAAACTCACATGGGATTCGAACCTATGTGAGTTGTACATCGATAGTGCAAGACCAACACTCTACCAACTGAGCTAACCAGTCTGAACACAAATAAAACCAATTATATCAGAGATTTAAGTAAATAAGCTACAATGTCCAAGGTACTAAACATGATATATTCTATGGGGTGTCATAAGCAAGTCATTAGAATACTTTACTACAAAAGTTGTAAAAGATATGCATTCAAAATTTGAGGAAACAAAGAGAAAACAAAGCTATCTATTGGGTTTCACTAACAAGTACATTGGAAGACTTGACTACTGTTGTTAAAAGACATGCATTACATGATATTGAGCCACAAACCACAATGCATACTAGTAAAATAAAAACAAACTCACATGGGATTCAAACCTATGGGAGGTGTACATCGATAGTGCAAGACCAACACTCTACCAACTGAGCTACCCAGTCTGAACACAAATGAAGCCAAATATATCAGAGATTTAAGTTAAATAAGCTACAATGTCCAAGGTACTAAACATGATATATTCTATGGGGTGTCATAAGCAAGTCATTAGAATACTTTACTACAAAAGTTGTAAAAGATATGCATTCAAAATTTGAGGAAACAAAGAGAAAACAAAGCTATCTATTGGGTTTCACTAACAAGTACATTGGAAGACTTGACTACTGTTGTTAAAAGACATGCATTACATGGTATTGAGCCACAAACCACAATGCATACTAGTAAAATAAAAACAAACTCACATGGGATTCAAACCTATGTGAGGTGTACATCAATAGTGCAAGACCAACACTCTACCAACTGAGCTACCCAATCTGAACACGAATGAAACAAAATATATCAGAGATTTAAGTAAATAAGCTACAATGTCCAAGATACTAAACATGATATATTCTATGGGGTGTCATAAGCAAGTCATTAGAATACTTTACTACAAAAGTTGTAAAAGATATGCATTCAAAATTTGAGGAAACAAAGAGAAAACAAAGCTATCTATTGGGTTTCACTAACAAGTACATTGGAAGACTTGACTACTGTTGTTAAAAGACATGCATTACATGGTATTGAGCCACAAACCACAATGCATACTAGTAAAATAAAAACAAACTCACATGGGATTCGAACCTATGTGAGCTGTACATCGATAGTGCAAGAGCAACACTCCACCAACTGAGCTACCCAGTCTGAACACAAATGAAACCAAATATATCAGAGATTTAAGTAAATAAGCTACAATGTCCAAGGTACTAAACATGATATATTCTATGGGGTGTCATAAGCAAGTCATTAGAATACTTTACTACAAAAGTTGTAAAAGATATGCATTCAAAATTTGAGGAAACAAAGAGAAAATAAAGCTATCTATTGTGTTTCACTAACAAGTACATTGGAAGACTTGACTACTGTTGTTAAAAGACATGCATCACATGGTATTGAGCCACAAACCACAATGCAGACTAGTAAGATAAAAACAAACTCACATGGGATTCGAACCTATGTGAGTTGTACATCGATAGTGCAAGACCAACACTCTACCAACTGAGCTAACCAGTCTGAACACAAATAAAACCAATTATATCAGAGATTTAAGTAAATAAGCTACAATGTCCAAGGTACTAAACATGATATATTCTATGGGGTGTCATAAGCAAGTCATTAGAATACTTTACTACAAAAGTTGTAAAAGATATGCATTCAAAATTTGAGGAAACAAAGAGAAAACAAAGCTATCTATTGGGTTTCACTAACAAGTACATTGGAAGACTTGACTACTGTTGTTAAAAGACATGCATTACATGATATTGAGCCACATACCACAATGCATACTAGTAAAATAAAAACAAACTCACATGGGATTCAAACCTATGGGAGGTGTACATCGATAGTGCAAAACCAACACTCCACCAACTGAGCTACCCAGTCTGAACACAAATGAAACCAAATATATCAGAGATTTAAGTAAATAAGCTACAATGTCCAAGATACTAAACATGATATACTCTATGGGGTGTCATAAGCAAGTCATTAGAATACTTTACTACAAAAGTTGTAAAAGATATGCATTCAAAATTTGAGGAAACAAAGAGAAAACAAAGCTATCTATTGGGTTTCACTAACAAGTACATTGGAAGACTTGACTACTGTTGTTAAAAGACATGCATTACATGGTATTGAGCCACAAACCACAATGCATACTAGTAAAATAAAAACAAACTCACATGGGATTCGAACCTATGTGAGGTGTACATCAATAGTGCAAGACTAACACTCTACCAACTGAGCTACCCAGTCTGAACACAAATGAAACAAAATATATCAGAGATTTAAGTAAATAAGCTACAATGTCCAAGATACTAAACATGATATACTCTATGGGGTGTCATAAGCAAGTCATTAGAATACTTTACTACAAAAGTTGTAAAAGATATGCATTCAAAATTTGAGGAAACAAAGAGAAAACAAAGCTATCTATTGGGTTTCACTAACAAGTACATTGGAAGACTTGACTACTGTTGTTAAAAGACATGCATTACATGGTATTGAGCCACAAACCACAATGCATACTAGTAAAATAAAAACAAACTCACATGGGATTCGAACCTATGTGAGGTGTACATCAATAGTGCAAGACCAACACTCTACCAACTGAGCTACCCAATCTGAACTCAAACAAAACCAATTATAGCACGGATTTAAGTAAATAAGCTACAATGTCCAAGGTACTAAACATGATATATTCTATGGGGTGTCATAAGCAAGTCATTAGAATACTTTACTACAAAAGTTGTAAAAGATATGCATTCAAAATTTGAGGAAACAAAGAGAAAACAAAGCTATCTATTGGGTTTCACTAACAAGTACATTGGAAGACTTGACTACTGTTGTTAAAAGACATGCATTACATGGTATTGAGCCACAAACCACAATGCATACTAGTAAAATAAAAACAAACTCACATGGGATTCGAACCTATGTGAGGTGTACATCAATAGTGCAAGACTAACACTCTACCAACTGAGCTACCCAGTCTGAACACAAATGAAACAAAATATATCAGAGATTTAAGTAAATAAGCTACAATGTCCAAGATACTAAACATGATATATTCTATGGGGTGTCATAAGCAAGTCATTAGAATACTTTACTACAAAAGTTGTAAAAGATATGCATTCAAAATTTGAGGAAACAAAGAGAAAACAAAGCTATCTATTGGGTTTCACTAACAAGTACATTGGAAGACTTGACTACTGTTGTTAAAAGACATGCATTACATGGTATTGAGCCACAAACCACAATGCATACTAGTAAAATAAAAACAAACTCACATGGGATTCGAACCTATGTAAGGTGTACATCGATAGTGCAAGACCAACACTCTACCAACTGAGCTACCCAGTCTGAACACAAATGAAACAAAATATATCAGAGATTTAAGTAAATAAGCTACAATGTCCAAGGTACTAAACATGATATATTCTATGGGGTGTCATAAGCAAGTCATTAGAATACTTTACTACAAAAGTTGTAAAAGATATGCATTCAAAATTTGAGGAAACAAAGAGAAAACAAAGCTATCTATTGGGTTTCACTAACAAGTACATTGGAAGACTTGACTACTGTTGTTAAAAGACATGCATTACATGGTATTGAGCCACAAACCACAATGCATACTAGTAAAATAAAAACAAACTCACATGGGATTCGAACCTATGTGAGCTGTACATCGATAGTGCAAGAGCAACACTCCACCAACTGAGCTACCCAGTCTGAACACAAATGAAACCAAATATATCAGAGATTTAAGTAAATAAGCTACAATGTCCAAGGTACTAAACATGATATATTCTATGGGGTGTCATAAGCAAGTCATTAGAATACTTTACTACAAAAGTTGTAAAAGATATGCATTCAAAATTTGAGGAAACAAAGAGAAAACAAAGCTATCTATTGGGTTTCACTAACAAGTACATTGGAAGACTTGACTACTGTTGTTAAAAGACATGCATTACATGATATTGAGCCACATACCACAATGCATACTAGTAAAATAAAAACAAACTCACATGGGATTCAAACCTATGGGAGGTGTACATCGATAGTGCAAGACCAACACTCTACCAACTGAGCTACCCAGTCTGAACACAAATGAAGCCAAATATATCAGAGATTTAAGTTAAATAAGCTACAATGTCCAAGGTACTAAACATGATATATTCTATGGGGTGTCATAAGCAAGTCATTAGAATACTTTACTACAAAAGTTGTAAAAGATATGCATTCAAAATTTGAGGAAACAAAGAGAAAACAAAGCTATCTATTGGGTTTCACTAACAAGTACATTGGAAGACTTGACTACTGTTGTTAAAAGACATGCATTACATGGTATTGAGCCACAAACCACAATGCATACTAGTAAAATAAAAACAAACTCACATGGGATTCGAACCTATGTGAGGTGTACATCGATAGTGCAAAACCAACACTCCACCAACTGAGCTACCCAGTCTGAACACAAATGAAACCAAATATATCAGAGATTTAAGTAAATAAGCTACAATGTCCAAGATACTAAACATGAAATACTCTATGGGGTGTCATAAGCAAGTCATTAGAATACTTTACTACAAAAGTTGTAAAAGATATGCATTCAAAATTTGAGGAAACAAAGAGAAAACAAAGCTATCTATTGGGTTTCACTAACAAGTACATTGGAAGACTTGACTACTGTTGTTAAAAGACATGCATTACATGGTATTGAGCCACAAACCACAATGCATACTAGTAAAATAAAAACAAACTCACATGGGATTCGAACCTATGTGAGGTGTACATCAATAGTGCAAGACCAACACTCTACCAACTGAGCTACCCAATCTGAACTCAAACAAAACCAATTATATCACGGATTTAAGTAAATAAGCTACAATGTCCAAGGTACTAAACATGATATATTCTATGGGGTGTCATAAGCAAGTCATTAGAATACTTTACTACAAAAGTTGTAAAAGATATGCATTCAAAATTTGAGGAAACAAAGAGAAAACAAAGCTATCTATTGGGTTTCACTAACAAGTACATTGGAAGACTTGACTACTGTTGTTAAAAGACATGCATTACATGGTATTGAGCCACAAACCACAATGCATACTAGTAAAATAAAAACAAACTCACATGGGATTCGAACCTATGTGAGGTGTACATCAATAGTGCAAGACTAACACTCTACCAACTGAGCTACCCAGTCTGAACACAAATGAAACAAAATATATCAGAGATTTAAGTAAATAAGCTACAATGTCCAAGGTACTAAACATGATATATTCTATGGGGTGTCATAAGCAAGTCATTAGAATACTTTACTACAAAAGTTGTAAAAGATATGCATTCAAAATTTGAGGAAACAAAGAGAAAATAAAGCTATCTATTGTGTTTCACTAACAAGTACATTGGAAGACTTGACTACTGTTGTTAAAAGACATGCATCACATGGTATTGAGCCACAAACCACAATGCAGACTAGTAAGATAAAAACAAACTCACATGGGATTCGAACCTATGTGAGGTGTACATCGATAGTGCAAGACCAACACTCTACCAACTGAGCTAACCAGTCTGAACACAAATAAAACCAATTATATCAGAGATTTAAGTAAATAAGCTACAATGTCCAAGGTACTAAACATGATATATTCTATGGGGTGTCATAAGCAAGTCATTAGAATACTTTACTACAAAAGTTGTAAAAGATATGCATTCAAAATTTGAGGAAACAAAGAGAAAACAAAGCTATCTATTGGGTTTCACTAACAAGTACATTGGAAGACTTGACTACTGTTGTTAAAAGACATGCATTACATGATATTGAGCCACAAACCACAATGCATACTAGTAAAATAAAAACAAACTCACATGGGATTCAAACCTATGGGAGGTGTACATCGATAGTGCAAGACCAACACTCTACCAACTGAGCTACCCAGTCTGAACACAAATGAAGCCAAATATATCAGAGATTTAAGTTAAATAAGCTACAATGTCCAAGGTACTAAACATGATATATTCTATGGGGTGTCATAAGCAAGTCATTAGAATACTTTACTACAAAAGTTGTAAAAGATATGCATTCAAAATTTGAGGAAACAAAGAGAAAACAAAGCTATCTATTGGGTTTCACTAACAAGTACATTGGAAGACTTGACTACTGTTGTTAAAAGACATGCATTACATGGTATTGAGCCACAAACCACAATGCATACTAGTAAAATAAAAACAAACTCACATGGGATTCAAACCTATGTGAGGTGTACATCAATAGTGCAAAACCAACACTCTACCAACTGAGCTACCCAATCTGAACACAAATGAAACAAAATATATCAGAGATTTAAGTAAATAAGCTACAATGTCCAAGATACTAAACATGATATATTCTATGGGGTGTCATAAGCAAGTCATTAGAATACTTTACTACAAAAGTTGTAAAAGATATGCATTCAAAATTTGAGGAAACAAAGAGAAAACAAAGCTATCTATTGGGTTTCACTAACAAGTACATTGGAAGACTTGACTACTGTTGTTAAAAGACATGCATTACATGGTATTGAGCCACAAACCACAATGCATACTAGTAAAATAAAAACAAACTCACATGGGATTCGAACCTATGTGAGCTGTACATCGATAGTGCAAGAGCAACACTCCACCAACTGAGCTACCCAGTCTGAACACAAATGAAACCAAATATATCAGAGATTTAAGTAAATAAGCTACAATGTCCAAGGTACTAAACATGATATATTCTATGGGGTGTCATAAGCAAGTCATTAGAATACTTTACTACAAAAGTTGTAAAAGATATGCATTCAAAATTTGAGGAAACAAAGAGAAAATAAAGCTATCTATTGTGTTTCACTAACAAGTACATTGGAAGACTTGACTACTGTTGTTAAAAGACATGCATCACATGGTATTGAGCCACAAACCACAATGCAGACTAGTAAGATAAAAACAAACTCACATGGGATTCGAACCTATGTGAGTTGTACATCGATAGTGCAAGACCAACACTCTACCAACTGAGCTAACCAGTCTGAACACAAATAAAACCAATTATATCAGAGATTTAAGTAAATAAGCTACAATGTCCAAGGTACTAAACATGATATATTCTATGGGGTGTCATAAGCAAGTCATTAGAATACTTTACTACAAAAGTTGTAAAAGATATGCATTCAAAATTTGAGGAAACAAAGAGAAAACAAAGCTATCTATTGGGTTTCACTAACAAGTACATTGGAAGACTTGACTACTGTTGTTAAAAGACATGCATTACATGATATTGAGCCACATACCACAATGCATACTAGTAAAATAAAAACAAACTCACATGGGATTCAAACCTATGGGAGGTGTACATCGATAGTGCAAAACCAACACTCCACCAACTGAGCTACCCAGTCTGAACACAAATGAAACCAAATATATCAGAGATTTAAGTAAATAAGCTACAATGTCCAAGATACTAAACATGATATACTCTATGGGGTGTCATAAGCAAGTCATTAGAATACTTTACTACAAAAGTTGTAAAAGATATGCATTCAAAATTTGAGGAAACAAAGAGAAAACAAAGCTATCTATTGGGTTTCACTAACAAGTACATTGGAAGACTTGACTACTGTTGTTAAAAGACATGCATCACATGGTATTGAGCCACAAACCACAATGCAGACTAGTAAGATAAAAACAAACTCACATGGGATTCGAACCTATGTGAGTTGTACATCGATAGTGCAAGACCAACACTCTACCAACTGAGCTAACCAGTCTGAACACAAATAAAACCAATTATATCAGAGATTTAAGTAAATAAGCTACAATGTCCAAGGTACTAAACATGATATATTCTATGGGGTGTCATAAGCAAGTCATTAGAATACTTTACTACAAAAGTTGTAAAAGATATGCATTCAAAATTTGAGGAAACAAAGAGAAAACAAAGCTATCTATTGGGTTTCACTAACAAGTACATTGGAAGACTTGACTACTGTTGTTAAAAGACATGCATTACATGATATTGAGCTACAAACCACAATGCATACTAGTAAAATAAAAACAAACTCACATGGGATTCAAACCTATGGGAGGTGTACATCGATAGTGCAAGACCAACACTCTACCAACTGAGCTACCCAGTCTGAACACAAATGAAGCCAAATATATCAGAGATTTAAGTTAAATAAGCTACAATGTCCAAGGTACTAAACATGATATATTCTATGGGGTGTCATAAGCAAGTCATTAGAATACTTTACTACAAAAGTTGTAAAAGATATGCATTCAAAATTTGAGGAAACAAAGAGAAAACAAAGCTATCTATTGGGTTTCACTAACAAGTACATTGGAAGACTTGACTACTGTTGTTAAAAGACATGCATTACATGGTATTGAGCCACAAACCACAATGCATACTAGTAAAATAAAAACAAACTCACATGGGATTCGAACCTATGTGAGTTGTACATCGATAGTGCAAGACCAACACTCTACCAACTGAGCTAACCAGTCTGAACACAAATAAAACCAATTATATCAGAGATTTAAGTAAATAAGCTACAATGTCCAAGGTACTAAACATGATATATTCTATGGGGTGTCATAAGCAAGTCATTAGAATACTTTACTACAAAAGTTGTAAAAGATATGCATTCAAAATTTGAGGAAACAAAGAGAAAACAAAGCTATCTATTGGGTTTCACTAACAAGTACATTGGAAGACTTGACTACTGTTGTTAAAAGACATGCATTACATGGTATTGAGCCACAAACCACAATGCATACTAGTAAAATAAAAACAAACTCACATGGGATTCGAACCTATGTAAGGTGTACATCGATAGTGCAAGACCAACACTCTACCAACTGAGCTACCCAGTCTGAACACAAATGAAACAAAATATATCAGAGATTTAAGTAAATAAGCTACAATGTCCAAGGTACTAAACATGATATATTCTATGGGGTGTCATAAGCAAGTCATTAGAATACTTTACTACAAAAGTTGTAAAAGATATGCATTCAAAATTTGAGGAAACAAAGAGAAAACAAAGCTATCTATTGGGTTTCACTAACAAGTACATTGGAAGACTTGACTACTGTTGTTAAAAGACATGCATTACATGGTATTGAGCCACAAACCACAATGCATACTAGTAAAATAAAAACAAACTCACATGGGATTCGAACCTATGTGAGCTGTACATCGATAGTGCAAGAGCAACACTCCACCAACTGAGCTACCCAGTCTGAACACAAATGAAACCAAATATATCAGAGATTTAAGTAAATAAGCTACAATGTCCAAGGTACTAAACATGATATATTCTATGGGGTGTCATAAGCAAGTCATTAGAATACTTTACTACAAAAGTTGTAAAAGATATGCATTCAAAATTTGAGGAAACAAAGAGAAAACAAAGCTATCTATTGGGTTTCACTAACAAGTACATTGGAAGACTTGACTACTGTTGTTAAAAGACATGCATTACATGATATTGAGCCACATACCACAATGCATACTAGTAAAATAAAAACAAACTCACATGGGATTCAAACCTATGGGAGGTGTACATCGATAGTGCAAGACCAACACTCTACCAACTGAGCTACCCAGTCTGAACACAAATGAAGCCAAATATATCAGAGATTTAAGTTAAATAAGCTACAATGTCCAAGGTACTAAACATGATATATTCTATGGGGTGTCATAAGCAAGTCATTAGAATACTTTACTACAAAAGTTGTAAAAGATATGCATTCAAAATTTGAGGAAACAAAGAGAAAACAAAGCTATCTATTGGGTTTCACTAACAAGTACATTGGAAGACTTGACTACTGTTGTTAAAAGACATGCATTACATGGTATTGAGCCACAAACCACAATGCATACTAGTAAAATAAAAACAAACTCACATGGGATTCGAACCTATGTGAGGTGTACATCGATAGTGCAAAACCAACACTCCACCAACTGAGCTACCCAGTCTGAACACAAATGAAACCAAATATATCAGAGATTTAAGTAAATAAGCTACAATGTCCAAGATACTAAACATGATATACTCTATGGGGTGTCATAAGCAAGTCATTAGAATACTTTACTACAAAAGTTGTAAAAGATATGCATTCAAAATTTGAGGAAACAAAGAGAAAACAAAGCTATCTATTGGGTTTCACTAACAAGTACATTGGAAGACTTGACTACTGTTGTTAAAAGACATGCATTACATGGTATTGAGCCACAAACCACAATGCATACTAGTAAAATAAAAACAAACTCACATGGGATTCGAACCTATGTGAGGTGTACATCAATAGTGCAAGACCAACACTCTACCAACTGAGCTACCCAATCTGAACTCAAACAAAACCAATTATATCACGGATTTAAGTAAATAAGCTACAATGTCCAAGGTACTAAACATGATATATTCTATGGGGTGTCATAAGCAAGTCATTAGAATACTTTACTACAAAAGTTGTAAAAGATATGCATTCAAAATTTGAGGAAACAAAGAGAAAATAAAGCTATCTATTGTGTTTCACTAACAAGTACATTGGAAGACTTGACTACTGTTGTTAAAAGACATGCATCACATGGTATTGAGCCACAAACCACAATGCAGACTAGTAAGATAAAAACAAACTCACATGGGATTCGAACCTATGTGAGGTGTACATCGATAGTGCAAGACCAACACTCTACCAACTGAGCTACCCAGTCTAACACAAATAAAACCAATTATATCAGAGATTTAAGTAAATAAGCTACAATGTCCAAGGTACTAAACATGATATATTCTATGGGGTGTCATAAGCAAGTCATTAGAATACTTTACTACAAAAGTTGTAAAAGATATGCATTCAAAATTTGAGGAAACAAAGAGAAAACAAAGCTATCTATTGGGTTTCACTAACAAGTACATTGGAAGACTTGACTACTGTTGTTAAAAGACATGCATTACATGATATTGAGCCACAAACCACAATGCATACTAGTAAAATAAAAACAAACTCACATGGGATTCAAACCTATGGGAGGTGTACATCGATAGTGCAAGACCAACACTCTACCAACTGAGCTACCCAGTCTGAACACAAATGAAGCCAAATATATCAGAGATTTAAGTTAAATAAGCTACAATGTCCAAGGTACTAAACATGATATATTCTATGGGGTGTCATAAGCAAGTCATTAGAATACTTTACTACAAAAGTTGTAAAAGATATGCATTCAAAATTTGAGGAAACAAAGAGAAAACAAAGCTATCTATTGGGTTTCACTAACAAGTACATTGGAAGACTTGACTACTGTTGTTAAAAGACATGCATTACATGGTATTGAGCCACAAACCACAATGCATACTAGTAAAATAAAAACAAACTCACATGGGATTCAAACCTATGTGAGGTGTACATCAATAGTGCAAGACCAACACTCTACCAACTGAGCTACCCAATCTGAACACAAATGAAACAAAATATATCAGAGATTTAAGTAAATAAGCTACAATGTCCAAGATACTAAACATGATATATTCTATGGGGTGTCATAAGCAAGTCATTAGAATACTTTACTACAAAAGTTGTAAAAGATATGCATTCAAAATTTGAGGAAACAAAGAGAAAACAAAGCTATCTATTGGGTTTCACTAACAAGTACATTGGAAGACTTGACTACTGTTGTTAAAAGACATGCATTACATGGTATTGAGCCACAAACCACAATGCATACTAGTAAAATAAAAACAAACTCACATGGGATTCGAACCTATGTGAGCTGTACATCGATAGTGCAAGAGCAACACTCCACCAACTGAGCTACCCAGTCTGAACACAAATGAAACCAAATATATCAGAGATTTAAGTAAATAAGCTACAATGTCCAAGGTACTAAACATGATATATTCTATGGGGTGTCATAAGCAAGTCATTAGAATACTTTACTACAAAAGTTGTAAAAGATATGCATTCAAAATTTGAGGAAACAAAGAGAAAATAAAGCTATCTATTGTGTTTCACTAACAAGTACATTGGAAGACTTGACTACTGTTGTTAAAAGACATGCATCACATGGTATTGAGCCACAAACCACAATGCAGACTAGTAAGATAAAAACAAACTCACATGGGATTCGAACCTATGTGAGTTGTACATCGATAGTGCAAGACCAACACTCTACCAACTGAGCTAACCAGTCTGAACACAAATAAAACCAATTATATCAGAGATTTAAGTAAATAAGCTACAATGTCCAAGGTACTAAACATGATATATTCTATGGGGTGTCATAAGCAAGTCATTAGAATACTTTACTACAAAAGTTGTAAAAGATATGCATTCAAAATTTGAGGAAACAAAGAGAAAACAAAGCTATCTATTGGGTTTCACTAACAAGTACATTGGAAGACTTGACTACTGTTGTTAAAAGACATGCATTACATGATATTGAGCCACATACCACAATGCATACTAGTAAAATAAAAACAAACTCACATGGGATTCAAACCTATGGGAGGTGTACATCGATAGTGCAAAACCAACACTCCACCAACTGAGCTACCCAGTCTGAACACAAATGAAACCAAATATATCAGAGATTTAAGTAAATAAGCTACAATGTCCAAGATACTAAACATGATATACTCTATGGGGTGTCATAAGCAAGTCATTAGAATACTTTACTACAAAAGTTGTAAAAGATATGCATTCAAAATTTGAGGAAACAAAGAGAAAACAAAGCTATCTATTGGGTTTCACTAACAAGTACATTGGAAGACTTGACTACTGTTGTTAAAAGACATGCATCACATGGTATTGAGCCACAAACCACAATGCAGACTAGTAAGATAAAAACAAACTCACATGGGATTCGAACCTATGTGAGTTGTACATCGATAGTGCAAGACCAACACTCTACCAACTGAGCTAACCAGTCTGAACACAAATAAAACCAATTATATCAGAGATTTAAGTAAATAAGCTACAATGTCCAAGGTACTAAACATGATATATTCTATGGGCTGTCATAAGCAAGTCATTAGAATACTTTACTACAAAAGTTGTAAAAGATATGCATTCAAAATTTGAGGAAACAAAGAGAAAACAAAGCTATCTATTGGGTTTCACTAACAAGTACATTGGAAGACTTGACTACTGTTGTTAAAAGACATGCATTACATGATATTGAGCCACATACCACAATGCATACTAGTAAAATAAAAACAAACTCACATGGGATTCAAACCTATGGGAGGTGTACATCGATAGTGCAAAACCAACACTCCACCAACTGAGCTACCCAGTCTGAACACAAATGATACCAAATATATCAGAGATTTAAGTAAATAAGCTACAATGTCCAAGATACTAAACATGATATACTCTATGGGGTGTCATAAGCAAGTCATTAGAATACTTTACTACAAAAGTTGTAAAAGATATGCATTCAAAATTTGAGGAAACAAAGAGAAAACAAAGCTATCTATTGGGTTTCACTAACAAGTACATTGGAAGACTTGACTACTGTTGTTAAAAGACATGCATTACATGGTATTGAGCCACAAACCACAATGCATACTAGTAAAATAAAAACAAACTCACATGGGATTCGAACCTATGTGAGGTGTACATCAATAGTGCAAGACCAACACTCTACCAACTGAGCTACCCAATCTGAACTCAAACAAAACCAATTATATCACGGATTTAAGTAAATAAGCTACAATGTCCAAGGTACTAAACATGATATATTCTATGGGGTGTCATAAGCAAGTCATTAGAATACTTTACTACAAAAGTTGTAAAAGATATGCATTCAAAATTTGAGGAAACAAAGAGAAAACAAAGCTATCTATTGGGTTTCACTAACAAGTACATTGGAAGACTTGACTACTGTTGTTAAAAGACATGCATTACATGGTATTGAGCCACAAACCACAATGCATACTAGTAAAATAAAAACAAACTCACATGGGATTCGAACCTATGTGAGGTGTACATCAATAGTGCAAGACTAACACTCTACCAACTGAGCTACCCAGTCTGAACACAAATGAAACAAAATATATCAGAGATTTAAGTAAATAAGCTACAATGTCCAAGATACTAAACATGATATATTCTATGGGGTGTCATAAGCAAGTCATTAGAATACTTTACTACAAAAGTTGTAAAAGATATGCATTCAAAATTTGAGGAAACAAAGAGAAAACAAAGCTATCTATTGGGTTTCACTAACAAGTACATTGGAAGACTTGACTACTGTTGTTAAAAGACATGCATTACATGGTATTGAGCCACAAACCACAATGCATACTAGTAAAATAAAAACAAACTCACATGGGATTCGAACCTATGTGAGGTGTACATCGATAGTGCAAGACCAACACTCTACCAACTGAGCTACCCAGTCTGAACACAAATGAAACAAAATATATCAGAGATTTAAGTAAATAAGCTACAATGTCCAAGGTACTAAACATGATATATTCTATGGGGTGTCATAAGCAAGTCATTAGAATACTTTACTACAAAAGTTGTAAAAGATATGCATTCAAAATTTGAGGAAACAAAGAGAAAACAAAGCTATCTATTGGGTTTCACTAACAAGTACATTGGAAGACTTGACTACTGTTGTTAAAAGACATGCATTACATGGTATTGAGCCACAAACCACAATGCATACTAGTAAAATAAAAACAAACTCACATGGGATTCGAACCTATGTGAGCTGTACATCGATAGTGCAAGAGCAACACTCCACCAACTGAGCTACCCAGTCTGAACACAAATGAAACCAAATATATCAGAGATTTAAGTAAATAAGCTACAATGTCCAAGGTACTAAACATGATATATTCTATGGGGTGTCATAAGCAAGTCATTAGAATACTTTACTACAAAAGTTGTAAAAGATATGCATTCAAAATTTGAGGAAACAAAGAGAAAATAAAGCTATCTATTGGGTTTCACTAACAAGTACATTGGAAGACTTGACTACTGTTGTTAAAAGACATGCATCACATGGTATTGAGCCACAAACCACAATGCAGACTAGTAAGATAAAAACAAACTCACATGGGATTCGAACCTATGTGAGGTGTACATCGATAGTGCAAGACCAACACTCTACCAACTGAGCTAACCAGTCTGAACACAAATAAAACCAATTATATCAGAGATTTAAGTAAATAAGCTACAATGTCCAAGGTACTAAACATGATATATTCTATGGGGTGTCATAAGCAAGTCATTAGAATACTTTACTACAAAAGTTGTAAAAGATATGCATTCAAAATTTGAGGAAACAAAGAGAAAACAAAGCTATCTATTGGGTTTCACTAACAAGTACATTGGAAGACTTGACTACTGTTATTAAAAGACATGCATTACATGATATTGAGCCACAAACCACAATGCATACTAGTAAAATAAAAACAAACTCACATGGGATTCAAACCTATGGGAGGTGTACATCGATAGTGCAAGACCAACACTCTACCAACTGAGCTACCCAGTCTGAACACGAATGAAGCCAAATATATCAGAGATTTAAGTTAAATAAGCTACAATGTCCAAGGTACTAAACATGATATATTCTATGGGGTGTCATAAGCAAGTCATTAGAATACTTTACTACAAAAGTTGTAAAAGATATGCATTCAAAATTTGAGGAAACAAAGAGAAAACAAAGCTATCTATTGGGTTTCACTAACAAGTACATTGGAAGACTTGACTACTGTTGTTAAAAGACATGCATTACATGGTATTGAGCCACAAACCACAATGCATACTAGTAAAATAAAAACAAACTCACATGGGATTCGAACCTATGTGAGGTGTACATCGATAGTGCAAAACCAACACTCCACCAACTGAGCTACCCAGTCTGAACACAAATGAAACCAAATATATCAGAGATTTAAGTAAATAAGCTACAATGTCCAAGGTACTAAACATGATATATTCTATGGGGTGTCATAAGCAAGTCATTAGAATACTTTACTACAAAAGTTGTAAAAGATATGCATTCAAAATTTGAGGAAACAAAGAGAAAACAAAGCTATCTATTGGGTTTCACTAACAAGTACATTGGAAGACTTGACTACTGTTGTTAAAAGACATGCATTACATGATATTGAGCCACAAACCACAATGCATACTAGTAAAATAAAAACAAACTCACATGGGATTCAAACCTATGGGAGGTGTACATCGATAGTGCAAGACCAACACTCTACCAACTGAGCTACCCAGTCTGAACACAAATGAAAACAAATATATCAGAGATTTAAGTAAATAAGCTACAATGTCCAAGGTACTAAACATGATATATTCTATGGGGTGTCATAAGCAAGTCATTAGAATACTTTACTACAAAAGTTGTAAAAGATATGCATTCAAAATTTGAGGAAACAAAGAGAAAACAAAGCTATCTATTGGGTTTCACTAACAAGTACATTGGAAGACTTGACTACTGTTGTTAAAAGACATGCATTACATGGTATTGAGCCACAAACCACAATGCATACTAGTAAAATAAAAACAAACTCACATGGGATTCGAACCTATGTGAGGTGTACATCAATAGTGCAAGACCAACACTCTACCAACTGAGCTACCCAGTCTGAACACAAATGAAAAAAAATATATCAGAGATTTAAGTAAATAAGCTACAATGTCCAAGATACTAAACATGATATATTCTATGGGGTGTCATAAGCAAGTCATTAGAATACTTTACTACAAAAGTTGTAAAAGATATGCATTCAAAATTTGAGGAAACAAAGAGAAAACAAAGCTATCTATTGGGTTTCACTAACAAGTACATTGGAAGACTTGACTACTGTTGTTAAAAGACATGCATTACATGGTATTGAGCCACAAACCACAATGCATACTAGTAAAATAAAACAAACTCACATGGGATTCGAACCTATGTGAGGTGTACATCGATAGTGCAAGACCAAAACTTTACCAACTGAGCTAACCAGTCTGAACACAAATAAAACCAATTATATCAGAGATTTAAGTAAATAAGCTACAATGTCCAAGGTACTAAACATGATATATTCTATGGGGTGTCATAAGCAAGTCATTAGAATACTTTACTACAAAAGTTGTAAAAGATATGCATTCAAAATTTGAGGAAACAAAGATAAAATAAAGTTATCTATTGGGTTTCACTAACAAGTACATTGGAAGACTTGACTACTGTAGTTAAAAGACATGCAGTACATGGTATTGAGCCACAAACCACAATGCAGACTAGTAAAATAAAAACAAACTCACATGGGATTCGAACCTATGTGAGGTGTACATCTATAGTGCAAAACTAACACTACCAACTGAGCGACCCAGTCTGAACACACAGTGATACTCAATATATCAGAGATTTAAGTAAATAAGCTACAATGTCCATGGTACTAAACATGATAAATTCTATGGGGTGTCATAAGCAAGTCATTAGAATACTTTACTACAAAAGTTGTAAAAGATATGCATTCAAAATTTGAGGAAACAAAGAGAAAATAAAGCTATCTATTGTGTTTCACTAACAAGTACATTGGAAGACTTGACTACTGTTGTTAAAAGACATGCATTACATGGTATTGAGCCACAAACCACAATGCATACTAGTAAAATAAAAACAAACTCACATGGGATTCGAACCTATGTGAGGTGTACATCAATAGTGCAAGACCAACACTCTACCAACTGAGCTACCCAGTCTGAACACAAATGAAACAAAATATATCAGAGATTTAGGTAAATAAGCTACAATGTCCAAGATACTAAACATGATATATTCTATGGGGTGTCATAAGCAAGTCATTAGAATACTTTACTACAAAAGTTGTAAAAGATATGCATTCAAAATTTGAGGAAACAAAGATAAAATAAAGCTATCTATTGGGTTTCACTAACAAGTACATTGGAAGACTTGACTACTGTTGTTAAAAGACATGCATTACATGGTATTGAGCCACAAACCACAATGCATACTAGTAAAATAAAAACAAACTCACATGGGATTCGAACCTATGTGAGGTGTACATCGATAGTGCAAGACCAACACTCCACCAACTGAGCTACACAGTCTGAACACAAATGAAACCAAATATATCAGAGATTTAAGTAAATAAGCTACAATGTCCAAGGTACTAAACATGATATATTCTATGGGGTGTCATAAGCAAGTCATTAGAATACTTTACTACAAAAGTTGTAAAAGATATGCATTCAAAATTTGAGGAAACAAAGAGAAAATAAAGCTATCTATTGGGTTTCACTAACAAGTACATTGAAGACTTGACTACTGTTGTTAAAAGACATGCATTACATGGTATTGAGCCACAAACCACAATGCATACTAGTAAAATAAAACAAACTCACATGGGATTCGAACCTATGTGAGGTGTACATCGATAGTGCAAGACCAAAACTTTACCAACTGAGCTAACCAGTCTGAACACAAATAAGACCAATTATATCAGAGATTTAAGTAAATAAGCTACAATGTCCAAGGTACTAAACATGATATATTCTATGGGGTGTCATAAGCAAGTCATTAGAATACTTTACTACAAAAGTTGTAAAAGATATGCATTCAAAATTTGAGGAAACAAAGATAAAATAAAGTTATCTATTGGGTTTCACTAACAAGTACATTGGAAGACTTGACTACTGTAGTTAAAAGACATGCATTACATGGTATTGAGCCACAAACCACAATGCAGACTAGTAAAATAAAAACAAACTCACATGGGATTCGAACCTATGTGAGGTGTACATCGATAGTGCAAGACCAAAACTTTACCAACTGAGCTACCCAGTCTGAACACAAACGACACAAAATATATCAGAGATTTAAGTTAATAAGCTACAATGTCCATGGTACTAAACATGATATATTCTATGGGGTGTCATAAGCAAGTCATTAGAATACTTTACTACAAAAGTTGTAAAAGATATGCATTCAAAATTTGAGGAAACAAAGAGAAAACAAAGCTATCTATTGGGTTTCACTAACAAGTACATTGGAAGACTTGACTACTGTTGTTAAAAGACATGCATTACATAATATTGAGCCACAAACCACAATGCATACTAGTAAAATAAAAACAAACTCACATGGGATTCAAACCTATGGGAGGTGTACATCAATAGTGCAAGACCAACACTCTACCAACTGAGCTACCCAGTCTTAAC